>NW_017307332.1:539683-551638 GCF_000935625.1 Nanorana parkeri
GTTGGTCTCCTCAGAGTGCGAGTAATGACACCGGTGGATATCGCTGAAGACTTTTGGATGTACTATACTCTACCTAGAGGAAGGGGATTAGTACAACTAAGTCAGGAATTTCCATTTGTCTAAGGAATTACATTTTAGGTTAAATAAGACAGAGATTGGTGTCCGTGGACTTTCTGCTGTCCTCATTAAGGGCCTAGTCACACCATCAAGAATACGTTCCAGAAAAAAAAAAAGAATACGTTCCAGTGCGTTCGGCCTCTAGAACACACTGGCGGTGCATTGAACTCAATGGCCCCGCAGCACGCTGTGCGATTGCTGGCACCCGAATGCGTGGCACATTAGTGCCTGCATTCCGATCCAATGCGATCTGCCAAAAATGCTGCAAGCATGCCCCCTCCCGCCCCAAAACAAAGTGATCCGACCAGGTTGCCTTCCAGTGCGTTCCAGAGGCTGAACGCACTGGGGCTGTCTGTATGTGTGGGATTGTGAATGTTTGTGGACAACGTTGTTAAAGGTTTTTAATGGGAAGATGGAATATGAAATTTCACTTTTTTGATGTTTGATTTTTTCTATTAAACTTTTCCATATTAAAATCACTAAGGCCTCCTTCACACCAGATGCAGTGCGTTTTGGCCCGATTCTGGCCAGAACGCACTGCCTCGCATTGCGGCCGGCTCACTTTTTTGTGGTGCAGCAGGCGGTGTGGTGGGCCATTGAAGTGAATGGCACCGTAGCCATGCCCTCTGGCCACAATGTGAACAGCCGCACTGGATCGCAAGGCACAATATGCCTGTGGTCAAAATGCTGCAAGTACTATTTTGCTCACACTGGACCGCAGGCATAATGTGCCTTGCAATCCCGTGCGGTCGATCGCATTGTAGCCGTAGGTCGTGGCTACGGTGCCATTCACTTCAATGGCCCACCACACCCCCTCCTGCCCCACAAAAAAGTGAGCCGGCCGCAATGCGAGGCAGTGCGTTCTGGCCAGAATGGGGCCGGAACGCACTGCATCTGGTGTGACTGAGCCCTAAAGCCGTTTGGTCCCGGTCCTCTTCAGTTAAAACCTGCTGAACTAAATGGTGTTCTTGTAATAGAACACAGAATGGTTGAAACTTTCAAGTTCAGCTATTCTGTGTTCTGGAATGGTGAGTAGTCTCTCAGCCGTCTGACACTGTCCTCCTGGCTGGTGTCAGTTTACAGGGCCGGAGGAAGCAGCACAGGGAGACCGAGAAAAAAAAAACATTAAATCATTCACCTTGTCAAAGACGTGCTGATCTCTGTCTCTCTCTGCACTGTGAAGCTGCTGCACGCTGGGTCCTCACGCCTGAGAGTAAACACAAATCATTCAGTGGGGTGGGAGGACACAGGGGGAGCTGAGCTGCTGAGAAAAAGTACTTGAATGGCTTCAGTTTCTTTTTTGAAATGTTGAGGATGAACTGTTCCCCATTGTCTGCAGCTGCTTACTTACTGCTTGATACTTAAATGACCTTTCCATTCCAAAACCTGGACACAGTTTCACTTTAAAGAGCCATCTTAATATTTCTTTGGGTAGTCCCTGATTGTAAGGAGTCAAAAGATGAGGTCTGCCACCAATTTGGCATTGTGGTGTCACATTAAGGCATGTTGGAAGTCCAACTAAGAACAATCTCTGTTCTTATAGTATCTATAGGCACACATCTCAGTGGTGTATGCGTTGGGAATGTTGACTAGTGGCATAGCTTCTCAGACCAGCCCACGGCATTTCTGAGGCTGGCTGGAGTGGGGGAAGATGTCCTATTTGGGCTTCTAGATAGCAAGGAAGGTCCTACAAATTATCACAACCTGCCCACTCCTTCCATCATAGAGACATCTTTACTTTTTTAACTAAAAGGCTGTATTTCTGATAGGTCACTCTTTGATAGATGATCTGGGGGAAAAAGGTAAAATACACTATATTGCCAAAAGTATTGGGACACCACTCCAAATCATTGGATTCAGGTGTTTCCGTGAAATTTCCTTGCTACTAAATATTTCACGGTCAACTGTTAGTGATATTATAACAAAGTGGAAGCAACTGGGAACAGCAACTCAGCCACGAAGTGGTAGGCCACGTAAAATGACAGAGCGGGGTCAGAGCATGCTGAAGTGCGCAGAAGTCGCCAACTGTCTGCAGAGTCAGTAGGTAGAGACCTCCAAACTTTGTATGGCCTTCAGATTGGCACAACAACAGTGCATAGAGAGCTTCATGGAATGTGTTTCCATGGCCGAGCAGCTGCATCCAAGCCTTACATCACAAAGTGCAATGTAAAGCGTTGGATGTAGTGGTGTAAAGCACACTGACACTGGACTCTAGAGAAGTAGAGATGTGTTCTCTTGAGTGATTAATCATGCTTCTCTGTCTCGCAATCCGATGTACGTGCCCTGGTTTGGCGGTTGCCAGGAGAATGGTACTTGCCTGACTGCATTGTGCCAAGTGTAAAGTTTTGGTGGAGGGGGGATTATAGTGTGGGGTTCTTTTTCAGGGGTTGGGCTTGGCCCCTTTATAGTTCCAGTGAAAGGAACTCTTAAGGCATCAGCATACCAAGACATTTTGGACAATTTCATGCTCCCAACTTTGTGGGAACAGTTTGGGGATGGCCCCTTCCTGTTCCAACATGAATGCGCACCAGTGCACAAAGCAAGGTCGATAAAGACATGGAGGAGCGAGTTTGGGGTGGAGGAACTTAACTGGCCTGCACAAAGTCCTGACCTCATACCCGATAGAACACCTTTGGGAGGAATTAGAGCAGAGACTGCGAGCCAGGGCTTCTCTTCCAACATCAGTAGCTGACCTCACAAATGGACTTCTGGAAAAATGGTCAAACACTCCCATAGACACACTCCGAAACCTTGTGGACAGCCTTCCCAGAAGAGTTGAAGCTGTTATAGCTGCAAAGGGTGGGCCAACTCAATATTGAACTCTACCGACTAAGACTGGGATGCCATTAAAGTTCATGTGCGTGTAAAGGCAGGCGTCCCAATACTTTTGGCAATAAAGTGTATATGACATTGATGGCTGCATCTTATATGGAGTATATGAACAATAGACATGTACATTTGGTTTCGTTCCGAATGCAAATTCAGACACAATTTTGTGAATTCGGACATTCAGATGTATCCAAATGTCTGAATTCCAATGAGGCTGAATGCAAATGAAGCCGAAATTCTGTTAAAGAAATTTAAGACCATCCAAATTTAATTCAAAATGAAACTAAATCGGGCACGTGACTGTTTTCTGGCTAATCAGAAAACCCCGTCCAAAACTAAAAAAAATTCCAAAAGATCCCAACCCGACTAACTAAATGAAACGGTGTTCAAACCCGAAATCCGAAAGAACAAAAAATCTGAAATGAAACAATGGTTTTGCTGGCTTACATGTCTAATGGACAGTAATTCAAATGTATTTCAATGATAGTTAACAAGGTTTAAAATATTGATTCTAGTTCTCATGTAGCTAGACCTTAATCTAAGTAGAAATGATAGTGTAGCTGTGCAATGATTCCATGGTAACTCTATATTCTTTCATTGGTTCATCATCCATTACTTTATTGATTGCATTTGTCAACATCTTTAGCACAGATCATGAAGACTTATATCATAAGAAAAGATAGAGAAGACAATGCACAGTCAGCTATCTATGCCTAGAGAAATAAAGGGATTCTGCCAAACATACTTTCAGAATTTAAGTGAAATCCCATTATATTGAAAATCTCTTCAAGGTCAGCTACATACATTGCAAGCCAAGAAGGGAGCCTCTTCTGCCTCCTTATTGCCCTGGCTTTCTCCTGCACTGTGCAGCACTGGGCTGTCAAATGGAAAGGACAGTCTTCAGATTACAATGGGAGAGCACAGCATTTTTACTACAATTAGCACAGTTCTGAAAGCAATGTGACCGCTGGCAGATCTTTATTAGGAGTGCTGATGGATGTTCCTAATAAACAAACGGCTGCCAGCGTAACATTGAAGCCTAGCTTTTTACACAGGGAAAGCTGAGCTCTCTCAGTGTAATCTGCAGGAATGAGCTGTCAATGTGATAGGCGAAGTCCGGCTCTTCATTCATAAATTATTGTTAGGTGTAAATAGATAAAAAAAGTTTTAATTAACCGCTCTTACACCAACCCCTCTTACACCATAAGTTAACCCTATTTAGTTTGTATTATCTCCTTCATCACCTCGCTCCTTTAGCTATATTTTTGTTTTATTATTCTTATCTAACATTTGTATATTTGCAAATGCATTCATTTGGTTTTGTAGCACCAAACTGAGAATTGTGCTTTTTACTAGAACTCTAAACCTTGTCCCATTTTTAAAAAGCCTTTTACATAGATCTATACCATAAATCTATGGTATTGGTCCCTAATAGTCCAACCATTATAGTAGAAAAACAATCAACAGGTTTCTTCTGCACAACTGCAGATAATTACTGTGATATATCACTGCTGGAATGTAATCCAAGTTTGTCATCTCCCAGGCCATTTAATACTTAACAGTAATAAAATACAAGCTGCGAAAAAGGACCCACTATTTCTGTGGTCTTAGGGCAAAGTTACAGTACATGCCAATGTTTTGACATTATTCTTAGCAACTCATTTAGAGTTAAACTGGATAATCATACGTACCAGGCACATTTACTGTTTGGTTTTCCCCCAAATAGAACAATAAGAAGAATTCATCCCTGCTACACTTAGGCCAGGCCCTACAGATTCTACTTTGTACCTCTTCTCCTCTTTGGCACCAATAGCAGGAATAACACTAATTACATTCCACGACTTAGGAATGTTGCCTGATGCACATGTCACCTTATAGTGTATAATCAACCAGACTTTTGGGGCCCCAGTGTTTTAGGGGAGCAATAAACCTGCCGGACAGTGACTCAATGATTAGCCTTTCATTGATCAATGAGCCCATCTGCATATTTATGCACAGACTGGTTTCGCCCATTTATGAGTTGTGCTTTGGGACTGTTACAGTATCAACTCTCACAATGTTGAATGCATTTTTAGTATTTCAACTGATTGCTCCATTGCCATATGAAATAACTGGTTGGTACTACTGAAGCCACTACAAACCAGGTTCAATGTTTTGTGGCAAAGTCAGTTTTGACACAATAAATGTTTGTTTAAACTGCCAGCTATAAGAAGTTTTTCTTTTACTAAGGGAGTCCATGCTACATGAAAGGGTGTGACGATCTGGTATCAGCCTCAGAGTCCAGTAGCTAAAACAGCAGGCAAATTCGTGGTATAACAGGCCGTAGTTGGTACACAAGCAGTCGGTAGTAGTATAGGAGCAGGCAGAAGCATAGTCAGCGAACAAGCCGAGATCAGTAGCCAAAGGTATCAGGTATGAAGCAGAAGATGATGAGAGTAGTCGGTGAATCAGCAGCCAAAGGTCAGTACACGGGTAGCAGTATGAGCAGATTGTATCACAGAGGGAGCAGGAAGCAAGATAATGGCAGGAGCACAATACTCTTGCAAACAGGAAGTGCAGAGGCATGGCTAAAATAGGAAGTTCAAGGGAGGAGCAAGGAGTTCAGAGTTCAGCAGAAACTCGATTTACCTGTGGATTACACATGAGAGCTAGCGAGGAGCTATCCAGGGTTTCAGAGTGGCTCAGCAGGTACAGCCACCGCCAGACACAGCAGAGGCCCTGAGTTCGGATACGGATCCTGACAAAGGGCTTGTTCACTATACACATGTTAAATACAAAGCAAATGTAATGCTTTGTAGTAAGGGGATGACTGGTATGATCAATATACAGTATTTCTAAACCACCAGTTATAACAGAATTAATATTCCCAAATCCATGCCCTACTCTATTACCATATGAGTCGGTTAAAGGCAAACACAGGTGTTGTGTGTAGAAACTATAATGTGAACAGAGCTTGTATCACTGTGGACCTGATTATGCCTGAACAGTACCTTTCAGTTGATAGTGGAAGATTAAGCTATTAATCCTTCACATCTAACTTCACACAGGGTGTTCTATGTGGGACAATATATTGTATATAATTATTGACTGTATATCACAAAATCTCAGAACAGCAAGATTGTGTCATGTTGTATATTTCATCTAATTTACTACAACTGAACCATGTGCATCACAGTGTGCATTAGGCATCTCTCTATTCTAGACAGTATAGTATACAGTAGTAAATTATATATTGTATAATTTACTATAGACACATAGGCTGTTCAGTTTGCAAAGGAATTTTTACTTTATAGGGGGGGTTCCCTGAAGCTGGTGAAAATTTGTTTTGCAGAGAATACCCAGCCACATCCAAGAAATAAAAAAAAAAAAGGATATTTGTTAATTTACATGATTGGATTACGAAAGTCAACAGAGCTTCACCTCATTCAATAAGTTAAGGGAAAATAAGGGAAAAAGTCCCTTGCAAAGTGAAACTTCCCGAGCAAAGTACCCAGCCTATTTGCCTTTAGCAAATCAACCTATTTGACTCTTTTAAGCCTGGATCAGAATTTCATAATGTGTAAGATGGCTGGTTCTGCAGTATGGTGCGAGTGTTAAACAAGCTGATTTATTCCATGTTCATTAACATAACTGTGTACAAATATTTTGTTATTCATATTTTCAAGCAACTGGCTGTACATTACCAGATGTGATAATAGGACAGCAGTCCTGGGTCTATACAGTACAAACATACTCGTTTGAAATGCCTGAGAGGAGGTGCTAGTCTGTTTTTGTGACTTTACAATTTTTTTGTCATGCCGTCTGGCCTTTTTGCCCGTATTATTTTTATGTACATTTTCTTATGTTTGTAGTAATATTGCTTTTGAACCTTTTTATATTTTCATTATTTTTGTTTTTTATAATGTAATTTTTTTTCTATAATAATGTTTATGTGTATTTTTTCAAATTATTAGTTCGTTGCTTTATCTCTTTCATTTTTGGTGTCTTTCTATGGACTACCCCTGGGGCGTCCCGAGGCTGGGTGACACCTGGAGTGGTTATCGGGTGTCACCCCGCCAACTCGCCACCGCGCATGTGCGTGACGTCACCACGCGCATGCGCGATGACGTCATCGCGCACGCGCGCCACTCTTCTGACACCTGCCAGCGGCCATCTTGGTGATGGACGCCGGCAGAGAGAGGAGGGGACAGTCACCCGGTGGGATAAGGTATGCCGCCGGGTCCCCTCCTCTCTCTCCTGATACTGTCTGGGGCGTTCGGTCCATGACCAAGCACCCGACTTTTAAGAGGGGGTGACACCAAAATGACTGTCAGTCATTTTGGTGTCACCCCTCCAATGGTGTCACCCGTGTGCGTGCTGCACCCCCGCACCCTCCTTGTGACGCCACTGGACTACCCCAAGCAGAGGCAAACACATTTATCAATAGCATTGTACAAAGAGAATAAAAGCATATCTAACCCCTTCATTTCTTGCCAGAATTGCAATGTCCTTGTCACATGTCCCATGTCCACATTATATGTGCTTAAAAGGAAGCACAAACATTCTTATGTTTTCTGTTTAAACTACTAATGTCATCAATCCATCCATACAATGGAGATGAACAAAGGCAGACATGTTTAAAGCCCACCTACATGACAACTGTGGATTTTTCATAGATACAGTGGAGAAATTAGCATAGCTGTGAAGGGACAGGGAACTTGTTATTAAGCATGGCAATTAAATGTTACCTCTGCACTACACTGCATTGCCTGATTACTCCACTTTGTATTGTATATTAATTATTTATTGTATTATTATTAATATTATTATTTTATAATTATTTATTATTTTTTATTACTATTATTAAGTGAAAAAACTAAGATATTTTTGCTATTTTGGTTACCTTGCAATTATCACCCTATATTCTTACTTCATGTTTCCGTTTGGCTCCCATGTTTCTGTAAGCTCCAGCTGTGGCTTTATTTTCTGGAGATGAGAGCAGTTTTGATTAAGCTCAAACTTCTGCTCTGCACAGCTTGCAATGCTACAAACCAATCACCAGCTACATAACTTTCTTCTTAGATACCCCTGACTGACTCTCCAGTTGAACCAATGCTGTTCGTGTGAACTTATGTGCAAGCTAAACTCTGGAGACTACAAACTCTAGATTGCAGCAAACTTAATGAATATTAAATACTATTTCATTGTAATGCATCCTTTACTTCCAGCTGATAATTTGCTCTTGCAGATGTGTTAAAAGCATGATTTAGTAATAACTGAATAACTGGGACTTGATTACATGATACAGATAACACCATGTAAATTCATCAACCTCACAAGATGGAATGAATTCCTGCCTAAAACTGCATATCCATTTGTAGCAATATAACTTTAATTATAGTGGTAACCATGACAGAGGTGACTGTAGTATTAGTATAGGACATAAACAGTACAGCTTGCTCCATGTCCTGGTGCCGTGAGCCATATAACTTGAATACCATGCTCCAGCACAAGGTATTCAGGTGCAGGCAGCAATGGAGGAAGGCACAGTGGGGTATTTCTGGAAATGTGAGTAACAATGGGTTGAGGAGGACTTGCTTTGAATTAAAAAAAAAAAGGCACAGTGTCCCTCTCAGCCTTGTGTTTCATAAATTGAGCACAACCTAACTGCCTAGTGCTTATTTTTTTTCATCTGGGCAATTGTGCACATTCCCATTAGCTTTTGAAGGTAAACCAGGGATCTGAGAATGCCAGCTTGGTATGCAGCTTGGTATGCAGTACTGTAGTACAGGTATTCCCAAATACAGCAACCACAGAATCCTTTCTGTCTGCCACTTACAGAGTCTAACTTACAAGTCTGATGTTAATAAAATGACAGTAGTTGGAAGTTTCTCGGAGCCACCAGTCAAATTTAAACCTGCCTTGAAAAAATGAATGTTATTGGACATAGAGAAAGTAGAAAAGGAAGTTACACAATGCATGCTTTGGAAAGTGTACTCCAATTTAGCTGCATGAGAGTTGGTTTCAGAGGATTACAGATAGTAATGATTAAGATGAATTGAAGATACATTCCAATTTTTCTGCAGTGTTTGTTGAATAACAGTAGAAGCTCACTGATTTCTTTCAGTCACCTGAAACTGCTCGTGAAACCGTTTTGATAAAGCTGTAATTTTGTAATTTTTTTGCATTGATAGATGATGGACCTTCTAACTAAATGAATTTGCACCACATTTAAAAAAAAAAAGTTCCATTTGATGTATGTACAGGTTACCTTAGGCAGTTAAGTACGCAGGCATTTTATGCACCAATATTAGCCTATATGCACAATAAATAACGCTAGATTAAAAATTACTCAATATGTAATCTTTGAATTTGTCCTATTGTTGTATGAGCTATGTTTTTTAAAATATGATGAAAATATGTATTTAGAACAGCTTCCTTCATGCTAAATGCTTTACTTAACTTATTTTATAAGAAGAAGTAACATTATCCTAAGAATCAGTTTGTCTATTTTGCTCTGCACATGTGTTTACCTTGTGCTAGTTTATTATAATGAAACAACCTTTTGGATGTGTGTTTTATGGATTAAATATGTACAGTTTTGACACATATTAACCTGTACCACATACACAAATTCACCATTTGTTAAGGAAAAAAAAAATGTCAAAGGAAAATCTTTCTAAAAATATATATAATAATATATAATAATATAGCATAATTTTAGGCTGCTCAATATTGGCCAGATGTTATACTTATCTAAACTTGCCGAATATGTTAGGTAAATACAAGGCAAATATACTGACACTGTTTCCTATTAAGCAGCGCCTAAAACCTATAAATTCTAAATTTAAATGCACTTTTTTTTGTCTCTTTTACAAATGAATTCCTTAAGAGCTTACATGGCTTTCCATTTGCTATCAATTTATTTATTTATTGTTAAGAAATAATACGTCATAGAGCTTTCATTGTTGCTTGTATTCATATCCAGAAAGGCAACGTGCTATCTTAGCCACACAGGCTTCGCTTCTAGAAAATTACCAGTACAAATTCTTCCTTTGTTCTCCTACAATTGACATGTCACCTGATTTTATAGCTAATGAGGTCTTTACTGATGAAGGATGGTGTCAGGGGTTATCTGGTAGCTTACCCTACTAAACAGGCTGTAAATGTTTCTATCAAACACTACCTGATGGCAACATGCTGTTACATTGTCTTTTTATTACATTGGTAGACAGATAACCAATTAAAAGGGATGATTTAAGGATAGGTGAGGTGTTTCTATGGTATTTAAACTATGCTTTCAATATATATGTTTTAGTCACATTCAGCTCATTTACAATCTTTATTTCAGCGATAAATTTCTGCCTTCAAAAACAACAAGCGACTCAGAACATAAAACAAAGACACATAAGGTATTTGTTTCTACTATATACATATATTCTGGTTTAAATATGCACTCCAACATATTCTCCTCCTTTGTTTTACGCATTCACTTTCCAATTGCTTGACAGCACATTGTACATATAGCAGATCTGGGTGGTCCCCTGTACCATCATAAAACTCAGTTTTTCACCTGATATAGACCTATTTTTCGTAAAAAGGAGAAGTAGGCACAGAACTAAAGTATCACATCCCCTCAAAAGGCAAGATAAAAACACCATAAAAAGAACATTTCTTTCACATAAAGGATCATTTATATTTTTTTCTGAAATTACAGTATATTGATGGGTAGAAAGCAAATAGGTTGGTGGGGTCCAAAGTGTCCATAGATATCTATATCCATAAAAAAAAAAATATTATGGCCAATTGAACTCTGACTCTGATCTGCCATATTTTCTTTTTTCACAATTTTTATGTTAAATAAAATGCCTACCCCAAATATACCAGTCTTGCACACCAGAAACACATTGCAGAATAGGTTCAGTTGAATGTGGCGAACCACTACAAGCTTATAAGTAGGCTCTTGCAACACACGCACTTCTTTCTCCAGCAGATAAATATTATTCCATCAAAATATCAGTTATACAAAACAAAAGGCTTTCAGTCTCTTCAGATTTATGCATACTTTAGAACTGTAAAACAATAATATTTTATATTTAACGGGCAAGACATATACACAAAACTTATAAAATAAAAGCCCCTCTCTGCAGCATACTGGCTTGGAGCTGTGGTTTCCTCTCTAGATGTGGGTGCAAAAGGGAGACTGAAGCATCTTTCGTATTCATATACTCAATATGTACTTGGCAAAAAAAGAAGAGTTCAGTTGGGCTTTAAAATCCATTTATTTGGCTCATTGTATAATTTTCTTCATTTGTTATTAATGTTGAATACTTTTAATATAGTAAGTACCAGCACTGCAATGTATTTACTTGTGTTTAATAATAAATCAATATATTTTTATCATGTTTGCAATACACTATACATTAGCAATGGGTTTCTTTTTAGTGAGTGCTGTGGACCTTAAAAGACGCTGGTTTGTTTGTTGGTCCAAAGCAACTGCAAATTTTTTTTCTGCAGTGCTATTAGCACTTTGAAAGTTTAAGTTATTTTTTAATGTAGTATACATGCATGTAAAGGCTAGTCAGCTATGGAAGTATGCCCCTAAAACATCAAAATCCATTTGTTTTCTGCACAATTTTGTACATATGGCTAGGCTCACTAAATGATTTGTACATGCTAAATAAGCTTTTGGCATATCATGGCCATTGTCTGTTTGGCAATATTATCAAAGAGCACTGGCACATTCATTGAATGGAGCATCCAAGACCCACCACAGACACTGACTGCACAAATGAACTAATATCAGACACTGCTGGGTCACAGCAAGAAACTCACTGGAAAATAAAATCCCATCAAGAGAGGCAGAGGCCATGACAATAAAGAATCAGCCTTTCCTTAGCAGGTGTTTTGACAATCAACATCTGCTAACCATATTGCAAATGCCAAATGCAATCTTACTGTATATCAATACAAGTGATGCACACCGTACAAAAGTGCTATACAATCCTTTTTACATTTTTCTTGGTCATA
>NW_017307332.1:551654-558544 GCF_000935625.1 Nanorana parkeri
CAAAAAATTTCTTGTTTTCATAAATATATGATTTATTGATATTATTTTCATATAGCTCCTAATGCATTTGATACAGGCATGTAACATGGCACAATTATTCCAGAAACATAGAAAATGTGTACAGTACAGTATAACATGTGGATCGTTATAGCTTTTACTCATTTTCATATTTCTTTCAATAAACATTTATTCTCACTGATGTATACCTTCTTTAGAACTTACAATGAAATATATGACCATGGCTACTTTCCACTAATATAAAACTTTTATTTGTCAGTCCCTTCTGACAAATATAATTTAAAGACTCTGTGAATCAGATTGATGCTTTCTTCCCTGTTATGCTGTCATGCACAGTCCACCCCCAATGTCTTTTGCACTATCCACCAAAACACAATCACTGCAGCTTAGCTGGAGCGGCATGGGTGCTCAATTCAGGACTTTGATTTGGCAAAGGGGAGTTGAAAGGGGTTAAACATTGGCACTTCTGACCCACTGGTCCTCTTTGAAGTCCTGTCCCACACTTGTACTGGTGGCCCCTCAGGTTCACGGCTTTCCTAGCCTCACCAGTTCTCTCCGAGCCTCCCTGGCTGTCTTAGTGTGCCTCCAGCACACTCACCGCTTGACTCCTCTCTGATTTCTGGGGGCGTTCTTCTGACACCTGAACACGGTCTGTTCCTCTTTCCCAGCAGGAGCTAATTCACCTAGCCAGCATCCTTTCCTTAATGGCTGTGCACAACTGTGCAATTATAGAGTGATGGCCACTGCTAAAGCCTGGACCCAGGACTAGGGATCTTATCTTTCCTCCAGAATCACCTTGAAACCTCCCAGTTCCAGGATCCCAGGCAGAATCCAGACAATCCCTTGCTTCCTGACACGTCTCAGCCCATCTGGCTGAGAGTCCCAGGTAATCTTCACATCCAATTCTACAGTGGGATTCCCACACAATACCACAATATATATATATACATACATATATACAGTACTGTGCAAAAGTTTTAGGTGGGTGTTAAAAAATACTGTAAAGTATGAGAATGCTTTCAGAAATAATAGTGATAATAGTTTATTTTAATCTATGAACAAAATTAAGAGTATATGAACAGAAAAATGGCAGCAGGTGCTCCTGAAATATTTGACTGTAGCAGGAGGCAGTTGCTTCGCCGAAGGGCTGAAGAGTGTTACCATAATCAGTGTATGCAGGCAACAGTGAAGCATGGTGAAGGTTCCTTGCAAGTCTGGGGCTGCATTTCTGCCAATGGAGTTGGAGATTTGGTCAGGATCAATGGTGTCCACAATGCTGATAAATACAAGCAGATACTTATCTATCATGCCATACCATCAGGGAGGTGTGTGATTGGCCCCAAATTTATCCTGCAGCAGGACAACAACCCCAAACATACAACCAAACCCCAAACATGTCATTAAAAACTATCTTCAGCGTAAAGCATTAGAAGGAGTCCTGGAAGTGATGGTTCGCCCCCCACGGAGCCCTGATCTCAACATAGTCTGTCTGGGATTACATGCAGAGACAGAAGGATTTGAGGCAGCCGACATTCACAGAAGATCTGTGGTTAGTTCTCCAAGATGTTTGGAACAACTTTCTGCCGAGTTGCTTCAAAAACTGTGTGTAAGTACACCTAGAAGAATTGATGCTGTTTTGAAGGCATGGGATGGTGATAACAAATATTGATTTGTCTTGGATTTCTCTTCTGTTCATTTCCATTTTGTTATTTTATAAAAAATAAACTATTAGCACTTTTATTTCTAAAAGCAATCTTACTTTACAGCATTTGTTCACACCTGCCTAAAATTTTGCACAGTTATATTGTGTGAACTACCTTCAAATGGTAAGGCATTAAGGACACTTCCATTCGCTTACACTTCTTTTTTTTTGTTTTGTTTATCAACTTTTTATTTATTTATATTCAACAAAACAATAAAACAGCTGGTGTAAAAAATTCAAGTACCTCATGCGGTGGAATCTGGGCCAATTGGAATAAATTTAAAACCGCTCAGAGTTATGTGGAAACAAAGTCAGGGAGTTAATTTGGTGGAATATATAAAGAAGCTATAGGTTTGAGATTTGGGTGAGAGAATAGATATGGAGTGGTTTAGAGTTGAGCGTAATAGAAGAAATATCTGATTATCATTCTTATATAGAAATAGAAACAAAACCCTGGAGGTATTGAAAGAATTAAAAATATAGATTAACAATATATGATACCCCAAAGGGGGATTTGTGGCACAATAATATGTTAGGGGTCTTTCCCTCTATGAATTTGACACTAGGTATGGAATGCGGGGTTATAATAATCACACCTTTCACAAAGATATAGATGTATGGTGGATTAAGGTAACAAACATAAAGTACAGCTTTTTTTCAGCAAAATAACACTTCCAAAGTCTCACTGACTTCAGGTTGTCTCTTTTATCAAAAGCCTTTCCCACACAGGCTGTATCCAACCCGCTTGCCACACATGCCGTTTCTTGTCTCCTTGCCACACAGGCGAGTCTTTTGCCACACAGGCGAGTCTTTTGCCACACATGCTGCTTTTCACCACACAGGTGATACGCTCCCCAATCCACCAGAAACAAAACTGGTTCCAGGATGCAGCTCATTTCTTAGGAAGCTGGGAGTTCTTGTATAGGCCCTAACAGACAGATTGCTTCAGCTGGGCTTGTTACCTCCAATCCTCCAGCCCTCTCAGCACTTCCCCCTAGAGGACAACCTTTAGTACAATTCCTCAATCTGGCATATACATCTCTGCCATCCTGGCTAGACCCAGATGTTTTAATCTGCCTGCTGCCACTATATATATATATATATTCTGCTTAAAGATTTTTCAGGCACACACACAGGTACCTTTTGTATAAACAGCAGTTTATACAAAAGGCTGGTCAAGATTAATTAGACTTGTTGGCACCTGACTGACTGTTGATGGCATTTATGGTACATTTATGCCATCTAAAGTTGAAAAAAATTAGATACACCTGGCATATGACTTAATGCAAGTGTTAAGGGGCAATGCCTACAGGTGGGCTACTAAGTTTTCTGAATAAAAGCAGCAGCCCAGGTTCAAAAAATTGGGACTTCGAAGGAGGAGGACTTCACAATGGAACTTTGACCAAGGAAGACTTTACAAGGGACTTCAGAGGAGGAGGACTTCATAATGAGACTTTGACCAAAGAGGATGTCACTGGAACAAAGGACAACTAAAGGCCACACTTTAAGAGAGACTGAAACCAGAAGCCATTTTCATATGAATGCTTAATCGCCACAAAGTCCTGTTCGAATACGGAATTTGTAGATCCGCAACTGGAAGCTAAGTACCTTTAGTGTATCCTCTAAAAACCATTGCATATGCTAGAAAAGTGTGGAGTGGGTGCATATGTATGTATGTTGTAGCAGCCTGTGTGTATTGTTTTTGTACTGCTTCTTTTCTGTAACTAAGTAGTTTGTGCATGCAGCATTTTTGTATAGTAAAGTACGTTAAATAGTACTTGGTCAGTTTCCTTGGGCTTTACTACAAGAATCGACAACAAAAATCTGTAAAAGTTTTGCAAAGCATTACAAGGACTAGAATAGTGCATTTCTAATTACCTCTATACAACCATCTCCTATTTCCCACACTTGCATTGCACTTTACTGTAATAGTAATATCAGATGCAAACATCCACAAAATATATCTTCATGTGTGACTATCATCTATGTATCAATAAATTAAAAACAATGAATCTAAACTTAATCTGTGTATATATGTAAATATTAGCACCACTGTGACCCTCTAAACATATAGGTAATTCTCAACTAAAACTGTAAAGTGACTTATAACACAAAACTTCTTTACAGATTTACATTTTATATAATGTGATTCAAAACAACAAGCTTTCCACTTAGATTAGTGCACTATTTGTAAATAAAGCATCACACATATAACTATCAATGTGTCCAAAGTCTTATATATGAAATAAAAATGTGATTCCACACCGCTGTGTCTCCGATCCCAACCAATCTGGACCCCTTAACCCTTTCGCTGCCAAGGACGTACGGCGTACGGAGCTACAAAAGTGCTTCCAGCTGGCCAGCTCAGTATGCCGTACGGACCTGGCATTTACAGTTCTACTATAAGCTGATGGTCGCTTTAGCGACCATCAGCTTATAGTAGAACTGTTCAGCATACTGTCCCCTTTAAATTAATAGCTGTCATCAGCGGCTCACAAGCCGCTGATGACTGCTATTTTCAAAAATATCGGGCTACATCACAGCCTGTTCAATCAAGAATTTATGAATGGGGACTAGCACTCACTACAGAGGCTCCTCCCCATTCACAAACTAATGATAGTAAAATATTTTTACTATCATTAGTTTGTGAATGAATGAGAAGCCTCTGTACTGAGGCTTCTATTCTGTAATTGTTATCACTTGTATTGATGTATTGATTGATGAATCAATATGTTTACAACCCCAATACACCAATCTGTATACCTTAACCTCATCTTTTAGTAATGTAATTATTAATTAACTATTAACTTTACGTAGAAGAAAAAAAATATTATTGAGGTTTATGTTATTGTTTTTATCCATTTTATTACATTTGATGTGATTGTAATTAATATTTTATATGCAATTTATGATCCTTTTTATTTATGTCTGTATAAATCTAGCATGATAGAAATTAACCCAAAAAATTGAAGTTATTATGGTATCGGAAACAAATTGTTTTTATTACAATTAGTACATCTAGTAATAAGCATTGTGGAGATAAGTAATTGCCTAATGAATAATCCTTGGCCATGTGGAGAGACATCTAGTGGCCATTAGAGGGTATAAGCATGTTAAAGTCAGAAGATTGAATAGAGAAGAACAGGAAATGTCAGTATACACGCAAGCCCTTGGAAGAAGTCTGTGAGTGATGAAACGCGTTGCATGGTCGGAGTATACAAACATCTCCTGACACCTAGTGACTGCTGTGAGCGGTATCAAAGGAAATTGATTCTAAAGTGCGGTGTTGTTTGTAAGTGATTTTAATGTCTTCTAATAAAATCTAGTGGTAAATACTACACAATGGGAGGCATTAATATTTCTTTCTGAGTTTGGATAGCATGTAAAACAGGATCAAAAGTAGAGAAACAAGGAGAAGCTGATTTAAATGCATATTACCTTGGGAGCTGGAGGATAAAAGTGGAGAGAAGTACTGAGATGGTCTGGGTGTTAAAGCACTTGAGGCTCATCTGTACCCTTTCGCTGCCAAGCCCTCCGGAACATTTTTCAAATCAGCTGGCCAAGCCATTTTTGAATTTTCTGCAATTTTTTCCTATTGATTTGATTTTCAACTGCTGCGTTGCTAGCGTTTGTAAAACCATATATTTTCTGAAAGCGCAGGCCCGTTAGAATAAAAAGATGGTGATACTAAATTTGTAGGCCCTGCGATAATTGCGCAAATGTTTCTCAAATTAATATTAAACCGATAAAAATACACAATTCAATTGTTAAAACACACCAAAATCAGTATCCGTGCACAAAAAAAATATTTTCTGACTAAATCTAAAAGATAAAACTGTATTGAGTTAATAAATAACAAATATTAGCAAATTTGTAATTGCGCCTTTTTGCGAAAAGGTAAAAAAATGAAGGTATGCAAAACTGTAAATAATCGACTTATGTAAAAAATTGTTTTGGTGTTTGTGTTGTGATAAAATGATACAGGTGTATATTTAATTGCAACACAAGGTATCACAACGCATGGCAATGAGTCACAAAGCTTTGCCATGCGCTGCCACAGTTAATTTAATGTTTTTTTTTAAAGAAAATAAATAAATAAAAAAGATAATGCACTGTGATGCGTTCTAACAACGCACCACAGCGCATGTGCATGGTGTGCACCACAATATGTGTGTGTTATGTGGGGGGAGGGAGGGGTTGTGCTTTTTTTTTACACATTTTTTTTTACACATTTTTAAAAAAATAATAATTTTATTTTGTTTATCCTGCCTTCTCCAAACTCTTCACCCTGTTGTGAATAACCCTGTATAAGTATTTATTTACTGTGCTCATCAGCTCCATCTAGTGCCCATAATGCAGTATCACAAGATGACATTGGAAAATACATTCAACCTTTAAAGATAATATAAAACGCGGCGCATGCGCGCGGTGTTCCGGGAAGGTCATGCTTTAGACCCGCTCTGTCCTCCTCCAACATTGAAGGGGAATCCGCGCCGCTCACCCTGACTAAACTGGCCACTTACCGTATCGCTAGACGGAGGTGGCGACGGACATCACGGCCATGTCTTCCGCCGGTTCCAAATCGCAACAACGGGGGAGATCTGCAAGTGAGAGGCAGACTCGCACTCCAGCCAAAATGGCGCCGCAGCACAGCACACAGCGGCAGTCACACGAGGCCTCCCTGTCCCATGCCAACAGAGAGGACACAGACAGCAGAGCCAGCTCTCCCTCTCCCCCTCAGTCTGATTCCTCACAGAGGGACCTCCTCAAGAGAAAGCACTACAGCAAACATCTAAGCAGATCACAGATACATTGACGAAAGAAATCCGTGATCTGGGGCACAGAACATCCGATCTAGAAGCCAGGATGGATGTCACTGTGGTGGCCCTGGAAACGCATGACAGAGAGCTGGATGCCATGAAAGATGATAATGCTCTCCTTCTATCTAAACTAGAAGACCTGGAGAATAGATCACGCCGCTCAAACCTCAGGATTAGAGGGATACCTGAATCTATTCTAGACCTTCCAGCCTTTACAACGGCTCTGCTACAAGAACTGGCTCCATCCAAGAGCGCTTCGCCTGACCCCCCATGGTTGCCCTATCACCTGAGCTACCTGCTTGCACTACTGCCATGACAGCCCTGCAATGCCTAACCCTCAATGTCAAAGG
>NW_017307332.1:559261-559486 GCF_000935625.1 Nanorana parkeri
TCGGCTCACTTCACTTCGTGTTGGTTATTCACACGGCTCCCCAGTTATTTACAAACACCAAAGTGATCACGCGATCACTCCGGTGTTTGTGCTGCACAGAGGATCGGTAAATATCACTGATACTTATCGATCCTCCGTACGGCCACGCACAGAGCCGCTGTCATCCGGAAACTGACAGGATGACAGCGGCTCCGTTCTCCTCACCGCTCAGCCATCCTGAAACTT
>NW_017307332.1:560448-607294 GCF_000935625.1 Nanorana parkeri
GATCCCCCACTCGGCCACGCTACACAGAGCCGCTGCCATCCAAAAACTGACAGGATGACAGCGGCTCGGATCGGAACACCGCTCGGCCATCCTGAATTGCGGCCAGCCGCCGCTCGTTCCCGGGACCCCCCCGACCACCCCGCCGGTGATTTTTTTACGGATCCCCGCTGCCACAGACCCTACAAGCAGCGGGGATCCATGGAGTCTCTCATGCCTCCCTGGGATGGCTCCAGAGGGCTGACAAAAAGATGCTGCAGAGGCAGATAGAAAGGCTCTTGTTTTAACATCAAGAAGAGGGACTCCTGCAACATCAAGAAGTTTGTAACATCACAGAAGAGTTCCCCTTTAATATCTGAAAATCATCTGTGCAAGCCTTGCTTGAAGAGCCATTCAGACCCATCTTTTGTTTATTGAACAGGACTCTGTCCGAGCTCAAACACAGGACTGTTAGGTACTCCTTTTTATTCCTTTTTATTTTACTGGTGTTATTAGGGATGTCCCAATACCGATACTAGTATCGCTATCAGGGCTGATACAGGTCATTTTCACAAGTATCAGTTCTTGTGAAAATGCCCCAACACATAGCGCCTATACCAGCACTTTTATAAATAGCTTCAGGCAGGCTGCCCAGAGGACCCCGCGCTTGCTGGGGTCCTCTGGGCAGCCTGCCGGGCTTCACAGAAGCTCCTCCCACAAACCCAGCAGAGACACTGAGCATGGCCACGAGAGCAACAGGGGATGACACTCCCACATAGCGCCAATTAACTAAGGGCGACGTTGGAGACCAGGGAACGGACTCCTGCACAACGCCTCCTGTGAGTTGCATTTGTAAAATCATGGCTGTGTTATGCGGTGAGGGAAGCTATGACAGGGCTGGCTGCGGGCGTCATATGGAAAGTTGGACAGATTGGAAGAAGCAGGGAAGAATTGTAACTATATTTCTGCAGTGTACTGGTCCTGGAACTTTGTACTATGGATCATTTAATCGTTAAAAGATCCATAGTAAACAGTACACACTTCCAGTACACTGCAGAAATAGTTACAATTCTCCCCTGCTAACTTGAATAAGATAAAATTTAACCTATTCAAGTTAGCAGGGAGGAATTGTAACTCTATTTCTGCAGTGTACTGGAAGTGTGTACTATGTACTATGGATCATTTAACCTATTCAAGTTAGTGAAGAATTGTAACTCTATTTCTGCAGTGTACTGTGGATCATTTGATTTAACCTATTCCAGTTATCAGGGGAGAATTATAACTCTTTAAATGACCAGGTTGCAGAAATAGAGTAACAATTCTCCCCTGCAACCTGGTCATTTAATCTGTCCCACTTCCCCCAATTAAACTTGAAGTTATGCAAAGTATTGCTGATAAGAAGCAATGACTGAGAAATTAGATTGGATATGGGAAACATTATGAACATGCTCCGTAAGAAACTGAAAGTGGTATCGGGGCATCCTTAGTTGTTATATATTTTGTCTCTCTTTAGTAATATCTTTTTCTGTATATTTTTTTGCACCATTTCTTTTATTAAAGGGCGAGCTTAAAAATCGTTAAGCTTATCTCTAAGCTCTAAATAAGAACCTAAAGTATCCTTGCCTCTCTGAAAAGTGCTACTCTTTATGGAAGCAGGGGATTTTATTTATTTGGGGTGTTTTTACATTAATTTTATTTAACTTTATTATTTTAAACTTATTTTTTAACTTAACTTTATTGCTATTACAAAGGGGGCTCACAAGTTCCCTATGTAATTGCACTTTAGTGTTGATAAGTTTAATTACGAGACATTAGGGGTCTATTTGTCAGGGTAAGAAACAGGGACTTAAAGTGCAAGTTTAAAAAATAAAAGGAGTTTATTGAAAACAATAAACATAAATGGCTAAAAACATTGGAGAAAGTGCAGGACGTCTTCAGTGCCAAGCCAGAGGTCAGCTGCCAAAGCGGGTAGTCAGCGAAACCAGATCAGGGAACACTGATAGCATGATTACTGGAAACAATAGCTGAGGGTGAGGAACCAGGAGATCAGTCAGCCAGAGCCAGGGTCAAACACACAGAAGAGAAACAACTGCAGAGCACTTGGTAGATCAGAACACACACAAAGGCAGAGACTGAATGGACAAGCTGATGGTTAAATAGTGAACTGGAGTTAGCATCATCACTCTGAGAGAGGAATTTGCCAGACATTTTGCCAGTAATTGCAGAATGATGATGTTTACGGGTTTGGTCATAAGAGGGTGCCAAAGAGGAACAAACAGTGTCAAACACATTGCACAAAAACCATGCTGCAAACAACTGTAAAAGGAAGCGCAAGAAACACTGACACTGTAAGACCAAAGTCACCTTTGCAGTCCATTGAACCTGTTAAAGCACATATTGTGCTTGATCAGCTTCTTAATCCAGCCTCTATGGCCAGGGAATTACAGCTTAGAAATTGAAAGTGACAAAATCATCATCACGTCTGGATTCATGCAGGGGTGAGGAGTTCAGTTAATTGATGTTTGTAGATCTCTTTCCTCTCTACGGTGTCGTGGACACTCACGTCGCTGATCCCGGGCACACAAAAGGGGCAGCATAGTCCAGGAAACAGGGCTGGGAGTATTGGGTAGGAATGTAAAAGGGGAGAACTCTGATATGAAAGAGGGGCTTCTTATATGAAAGGGGGGCTCCTGATGTAAAGGAGGGCTAATGATGCAAAGGGGGACTCTAAAATGAAGGGTGGAAACCATGATTTGAAGGGGGCACTTATGTGAAGCAGGTAACCCACTGTTCTGTGTGTTCTTGCATTGGGGTCTTCCCCTGAGCGTGAGCACTCCTGCGAGAGGTATTGGACCCACTGCCGGCAGACTACTATCTGTACTTCCACTGGAGCCTTAACTGTAGACAAGCCATACTGTTGATTGTCTCCCTTGCTTGATCTAACACTGTTATTGTTGCTATCGTTTGAACTAAACTTCCATTGCAGGGCTTTATTCCCCTTTAAAATAAATCCCACTTTAGGCTGTTGGTGTATCGGTGAGTATTGGATTCAGTCCATGGTCACACTTGCTGGGGAAACTCCCTGATTCCTCTACGGATCGGGAACTGTTTGAATCCCACGGGCCAGTGTCAGTACCAATGAGCTGGGGGAGAGACGCTCAATGAACCTTTGGATCCATAACGGGATGATCTTGTGGAGTTACAAATTAACATAAAGACATGTTTCATTGAAGCAGTTTATCCACTGTCAATGCAGAACCACACAAGGACTGTTCTCCATCTGAGCCGCACACAGAGTGAGTAATCTCCGATACATTGTATCTACTTTTGAAACACAGCACTTGGGCCTGCATCAGTGACTATCTGCCACTTAGGTGGTTCATGGAGCATCACCCGCATTACTTCTTATAGGGTTATCCAGGGGAGGTCTTTCATTTTAAATGATTTTAGATGTCTTGTAGTAGGTGATTTGATGTTTTGTGATTTTTTCTATTAAATTTGCCTTATATACCATAACATATTAACTGTGTTACTTGGTTACTAGACAGCTCCATGAAAAGGATTTCTTTGTTTAGGGGTTACATATTTTTTGAAAAAAAAATTTCTGTGTATTATAGATAAGCATGCACATAGAAAGTAACATTGCGCCATCTACAGCTCAAAAGACATTTAACATCAGAATGTAAGTTATATGTTGTTGCATTTTCAACAAGCAGAAGGACCAATTTGGCAGCTCTCTTTCTGACATGTGTTCTCAGGCTAAATGCTGCTGACAAAAAGTAATTTCTTAGATGAGTTGCAAAGCCCCTAACTGCTGAGCACTTAAGTTAGATAAACCAAAAATAATTTATGCAACAACCTACAAATTTAAATTTTAGATACCTCTGGAGAAAATAAGGTGAGTATGCTGTAAAGGTCATATTCATTTTCGGTCAATATTTTACTATTTATTTGTTCAGGATAACAGACAGTATACCTTCAGCACTAGCGTAGAGGATAGCTCCACAAACTTTGTAAGTACAGACATACTGCTATTTTTCTGAAGGAATTCCTGCCAAAAGGTACATTTTTCTGCTATGGTACAATTAACATTTCTAGATGTTTCCTATAACAAAACAAATTTTCACTTTTTGAGTTCAGGTCCACTTTAAAGTTCATCCTCTGGATATTACATGTATAAGAAAACTTATATATGGGAATGTGTTCTGTGTCAAAGTGGTCCTACGAGCTGCAATGACACATCAGATTGACAACTTCCACATAGATGGTACTTACTGACATGTTCTATTATAGAATTATTGTATAAGGAACTTGGACATTATGAGTAATGATTTTGATGATTCATGTAACTTTATTCTGGATTGTTTGTGATGAACATTTTTAACTGTTATGAGAACAATTTTAGCAGGTACTTGCTCAGTGTGCATTTTCATTTGGAGGATTTATTTGCTGCTTCACTATCATCTCAAATGAATACATTTTTGCTGTAATTTTACTCTGCAGGGTGGATTCCTTTTACTTGAATACATACTGTCTGTCAGCTGTAATAAAGATCTGTAAATAGGGTGACAACCCTAAGAGCTGCACTTTGTAGCCTAAATTGTAATGGCTTTAATTCAGGCTACATAGTACAGTTCTTTCTGATTCTATTGTATATTGTTGCTCAAGGTCAGTTTCCTTTATCCACTATGAAATAGGTTACATTTCATTTTTTGTATGTTATGCTTTAACATTTTATAAGAGCCATACAAATAAATCCTTTATTTCATTCTGAAATCTCGACAATCTAATTTATCAACCATAGAACAAATACCACCAAAAGTTAGCTTTATTATTTGAAAATTATAAACTTGGATTGATCTGTTGCTGCAAGATTAGTTATACTCCAACTACAACCCTCTACCATTAGTAAAATGTATAGATTATTTATACAGATGGTTATAGGTAGACTAGAAATGGTATTATGTATAACAATTTCTATACTCTTATTACAGTGAAAATGAGGTATCATTAAAATTAAGGTACCATTTATGAACCAATATTAGCAGTGAAATCAATAATGTCCATAAAACATTGAACACAGTGTGTACCGCAACTATATGCAAAATAATTGTGGTAGTGCGATCCCCTGTCTGGATATACAGACCTCTAAATATTTAAACCGTGAGGTGTCATTGAATGGATGAAACCAAAAATCTAAATCTTTATCCACACTTATAAAGTGTAAACTATAAACTAATAACAACATTTTTTTAATTTTTTTTTTGAAGGGTTGGTGATCGTCCTCCAAATATTTAGTTAACGTGCTGGTGCATAAAAGGCTGATGCATAAAAGTGATCTTCAGGGTGTCACACACGAAAATCCCCCTAGGCAGTGCTCACTCACCGCATAGAAATCCTTTAAGAGCTTTACAATCAGCCTGGAGCAGGTATTTAGATCAATTTCTCTTTGGCACTTCCTCCAGATATTTAAACGCCAGATGGTTCTCATTGGTTAGAAAATCAAGAGAGATCCCTCATGGTGAAGCATGTTTGCAAAATTTATTGGCAAAGAAGTACATAAAAACTCACATTTAGGAATAAAACAGCCGATATCTCGTGAGTCTCCGCGCTCACGTCTGCATTCGGTGTGATGCTGTGACGTCCGATAGGCTTGCCCCGACGCGTTTCATTACTCAGGGCGTCTTCCAAGGGGTAGCAGGTCCATCACCAGCATGGTGGGTGTCAGCAGGTAGAGGGGAGGGAGACTAGAGAACATTTGTTCGCTGATCTCCTCTCCTGTGAATAAACCCAGAACTGATGATGATTTTGCCACTTCCAGTTTCTGAGCAGTCATCCCCCCACCACAGAGGCTGAGGAAGAAGCTAATCAAGCACAATCTGTGCTTGATTAGCTTCAATAGGCTACAAAGGTGACATTGGGGTTCTAATAGACCCCTTAACAAGCACCTTTCACCACTAAAGTGCTATCACATAGGTGACTTGTGATCCCCCTATGTGATAGCAATAAAGTAAAAGAAAGTTTTAAAAAATAAAGTTAAATTAAAAAATGTAAAAACAGTCCAAATTTCCCCGCACCTGCATACACGGTGCATGCACATACTAGCGCAAGGTGTGCCTACAACGAAAACGATTGTGCTGCACATGTTAGGTATCCCCGTGAATGCCGGACTGAGCGCAATGATTCAAGGGCCATCATTCATGGTTAACTCTAAACTAATGACCTGTAAAAGCTTTTACAGTGTGAACTATTGACAATGTTGGGTACAATCGTTTTTCACCATTACACGGATGCATGCAATTTTAAAGCTTGACATGTTTGGTGTCTACTTACTCTGCGCATCCTCATCTTTTATATTGTTCCAAAAATTTTGTAATATATGTTTGTGTGCAGTAAAATTAAATTAAGTGTATGTTGTGGTAATATCATTTAATATAAAAAATTGCAACTGACACCATTTTATTTTACAGGGTCCCTGCTTTTAGGAAATATATCATTTTGGGCGATTTTAAGCCATTATTAAGCCTAAAATGTGCATTGTAACATGTTTGCTAAAATGGACCTGGCAGTGAAAGGGTTAAGAGACTGCAGATGGTAGATGGTATAGCAGTGTAACATTAGCCAGGAACAGCACATTTTTTTATAATATGGGAGAATTGGACAAATGAGAAAAAGAGTACAGGCGGATGTTTTACTACAAGAGACGAAAGCTGACATAGCAGTGTACAATTGGCAAGCAGCAGGGCAGTTTTAAATTTGCAGGGCTAGGTCCCAAATTGACTACAAAGAGCACAGGCTGGGGTTTTACTAAAATAATTATGATACTTCAGAGGATAGAGCAGAGTCAAATTGGCTAGCAGCAGGACAGGTTTTAATTAGGGATACTGTGCCTAACTGGTATATGCCTAACTTTTAGTTTATCTATGGGGATGAGGGGGTGTTGTAAATGTGAGTTATATAATAGTAGGTAGTTTAGGTGCAAACTGTTCTTGCACTTCATTTTTTTTTTTCTTGCAAACAATGCAGCAGCATGTTCCAAACAAAAGGCTGCTCCAAGAACAGATTGGAATTAACAATGGATGCACTGCTTTTAGCTACCTAAACCTTTAAAAAAATGTTTTAACAAAAACAAAAAAATAAAAATCCCACAAAGAAAATGTAAACCCTAAATACCACCAATGAAACGAAAGTCAACTTTTATAGGACGGGAAGCCTTGCAGCAAAAAAAGAAAGATAAAAACTGTTTAAATTAAAATAAAGGCCCCATTAAAATAAAATAAGACCAATATATCTCCAAATAAAATGCGAAAATATCAACCCTTGAAGCAAAAGCCAAGGTAAGCCTTTCAGCAAAAAAAAATGTTTGCTGTGGATGGGTCAGCAGCTAAAACTGACAGCTGACCTTAAATTAACCCCAATATACAATGAAAGACAAAAAAACAACAACAATTAGAACAAAAAAAAAGAAAAGAAAGCAAAAGGCTTGCGCTATCAATCAGAATGACAGTACAGTTCCCTTACTGACCCTGATCTCTCCCTCTGTTGCTTTCCCTATGCTTTCCCTGCAAAGGCTTCCAGTTCACTGACTCTAAAGGTGGCTACACATGAATTTCACACAGTGGGTGCTGCTGTCGGCACCCTTTAGCCGGCATCCCCCAATCAGATGATCGACGAAGGCGATCGGAAAATCTTTGTACGAACAGAGCCGGCAGTCAATGAGCTGCCGACTCTCTTCGGGTATTCTTACAACAGCCGCTGGTCACAATACAAAAAAAAACAGCAGGGATTCTTCTGTCAATGCGCTATTAGCATTGATGGAGGAATATGTTCTATTTTTTTTCATTCATCCCGTGAGTTGAATGAAAAAAATAGATCAGTGTATGGCCAGCTTAAGGCTTATCTGTGCCCTCCTTTTATAGTGAGGGGCCTTGCTTAACCAAAAGCCCCCTTATAAATAACGCTGTTTGTTTTATGGAGGAATTGTGTCATTTTTTTTTCTGGTCGTCCCCCAGTTTGAACGAAAAAAATTGATAGGTGTTTGGCCAGCCTTAGGCCTGTTAAGCCTGTGGGCCATAGTTCAAAGGTCATGCAGTGCATTATGATTAAAAAAATTCTCCCAAGGCGAATCTGAATGAAAATCTGCTGGGACCGGGGGTCTCGAACTGTCAGGATTCATCTCACACCCATGATAGCGGGGAACCCAAACCTCATCACTAGTAGGGCCAGCACAGCAAATAATTGATAACATTAACATCACTATTCACAAGTTCACCTCAGGTCTGTGTTTGGTTCTTATATTAGTGTACATTACTCCTATTTGTATATAAAATATTCACCACATCTGATTTACCTTTAAGTGACAGTGTGAGTTGAGGATAATCCTTATACATCAATTTTGTGACTGGAACATTATGTCCAAGGATCTTATGACTGGCCTTTCTAAAGCCTGTGGATATTTAGAACATGCACTGGACCCTAAAGTTAGTAAATTATACCCACAGCTGCCAACACAAATTACATGATTTAGAAATAGAGCAGCCTAACCAACGTCCTCAAAAGCAGCCAAATCACATGAGTATACTCTCCACTATTACATGTTATTTAGCAGTTACTGATTCAATCTCTATAAATATTCATGCAAAATACTAGACAACTGCTTAGTTGCGCTAACAAAGAGCCCCTATGGGGGTTTTCATGCTCTTCCTAACACTCACCTATAAGTAGCACTGAGAAAACAGTTCTGAGGCAGCCAGGGCTTTTTTAGGCCCTTTCAGATGTGCATTCTGACAGTCCATCTTTCATCCCTCCATTTGTGTATGGAACTATATCCCTATGGGCCTGTGGATGTATATGATCATCCATATACATTCGTAAACGGACATTCTGTGTCCGTAACGGTCCATGAATAGAAATTCATAAGTTTGAATGTCCTTTATTGTTTTTACATATACTTAGGCCTTGTTCACATGGACAGCAAGGGGGCGATAAAACCAAGCGGTGGATCTGCAGTTTTAACGCCCCATGGTATTGTAATAGGAAACTCTTATCGAGATTAAAAAATGTTTTAAAAAATCCTGCATTCAGGATGTGGCAGTATCCACCGTGGATCGCTTTTCAGAGGGTAGTAGAGGCTGCCACCCGTGTGAACTCAGCCTTAAGAATTTAAACGGACATAAATCCATTAGTTTACATTCTATAAACAGGGCACATTCTAATTGATAGAAAGGTTGTACCACATCCATCTTGTTTACATTGAGCAATGGCATAGGACCCCTCCCTGCCCAGTGTGTGTCTGAGGTCTCTACCCCTGTCCCTTGCACAAGAGCATAAGATTGTGCGGCAGGTGACAGCCTGCCATTAATATCTGTGTCTGAAGTGCAACAGTAGCTATTTTGAACTAAGAAACAATAAAAAAAATTTCATATGTTAAGAAAAATTTCATAACAATAAAATGCATCAAAATGGTAATCACACACCAATTTTAACACCACAACAAACTATACCCAAAAACAAATGAACACCTTAAAACAACTTTAACCACCATGAAATGCATGCACCAAAGTTTCCATGGCTGATCAGCTGCTCTCTGTGTTCTTTCTAAAGGGACCGTCTGTTCATTTCACCCCAAAGACACCTATTTCTACTCCTACTCCATCTTCAACTTTATATCCAACACCAAGGTGCCTGCCAGCAACACCGATGGCAGCCTTCCCATTCTTGTCTATCCCCCTACCGTGTAAACTCTTTCCAATTCTTCCCAGTCTTCCTATTCCCAGTTACTTTTAACTCAATTCCCAGTACTCATCCTTCCCATTCTACCCCTTCTTACTAACTAAACCTATAAATAAAAAACATTTACAATCTCTAATTTCTGATTTTTTGACTATAACAAAATATAAGTCCAGACAAAACTTTGTACAGTTTTAATTGTTTAACTTTAAATATAACTTATCTTCAACATATATACAAACTAAATAACTTAAGAAAAAACAGTATGACAGAATAACCAACACAAACTTGTTTTTACACTTGATCATACTGCACTTCTCCGACTGGTGATATCAAAGAGTCAGCAAATTTTTCCTTGATGGAAATGAAAGAGCTGGAGATGGAGTAGCACACAGAGTAAACTTATTTTATTCTTCCACATTTATGCCCTCCTTCTCCTGCACAATGTTGTGCATTTAAATAGCCACCTGGCATGAAAATCTGTTTTGTTTGATCAAGCCCATGTTTTGCCTAAGGGCTTAGCAAGTGCCTTGAAAGTCCAAATGCCTCATTGGCTATCGGTATGTATACAAAATCAGGCCCTGCAAAAGTTTGTCATGGAGCAAGTTCAAACCTCATAAAAATCTCATACAAATCTCCTCTACATGGCCAACTCACATGAAATCTGTCAACGCTGTACATAGGCCCCTATGTCAACAGAGATGAATTTGTAATTGCCATCGCAAATGGCCAATAGGACAAGGGAGAAGCATCTCTTATAGTTAAAGAACCTTGACCCTGATCCTGGTGGCATTTAAATGAACATGTTTGTCATCAAGGTTTCCTACACAAACGGGAAAGTTGGTCTTCATCCAAAATCTCTCTGAAATTTCTTGCCACATGCAGCATCTGGAACTTGCATTGCGGATGCATGTAGCTCCTCCCACATAGCCCTGCAAGTATCATGTGCTATCCCAATACTATCCCTGAGAACTATGTGTCCATTTGGATCCACAACCAATCTGTCCCCCCTAGTTTCCCCCTGGTTTCAATTCTGACAGCTACATGAAAATAAAATAAATTAGGTTCTGATTGTTGAAACAGTTCAATTGAAAACACTCAATTAATCCCCCCTCCATGTCACAACAGAGCCAACCACATGTAAGGTCAGCTTAATTTACAATACTTGCACAGGCTTCTTCCCAGGTAAACATACATTACAAAGCATGATATGACAGCATAAAATGTTGATAAATCCATGACACAGGCTCAGATGCAGCAAATAGCTCTAGGGGCAACTGGAAAACACCATGTCAGTCACTGAAGTCACAACGCAGCATGGGAAGCACAATGCATGTTGGGGGAAAGAAAAGAATCATAGGAACTTTATATAAAAACGGACATAATAAAACCAGATGATAAGCCATGCAAAAAACAAATACATGTGGATGCCAATGGAAATGAACTGAACGGAAGATGGATGTGCAATCAGATGTAAACCGAGTCAGTTTATATTGGTATTCTGACCTCTATTTTTATGATGGTGCGGATGACGCACACAGATAGTCATTGCTTTCACTGAATTTAATAAGACCTTCCAGAGGGTAACACTAATGACCTTGTCTCACCTAGGCGTTTTGTAGTTCGGAGCTACAAAACTATTAAAGTGACACTAAATGCAGGAGTTAAACCTTAACAATCCATTGACGTACCCCACCTATCAACAAAAATGTAGTTTATTTGTGCATTACTTGGCTGTAGATCCTCAAATCATTTCTGAATTGGTACTGAAACTGTCCTTCCTTCTGAAGGGTGGCTACTTTTGTTCCCCATGGTCCCTGTGTGTGTTGTAAAGTAGCCACTGATCCAAGCTCGCTCCCATGTGTTGGAAATACAACAGTTTATGCTAATGTATTATTGTCTTTTGAGCACTAGATGGCGCTGTAGTGCAAGTCTAGTGTATGCTAGTTTTCTATATGCATGTTTTATCTATGATATATATGTTTCCTGCACGATGCTGTATACACAGATGTATGTCCTTATAAGCAAGTAAAAGTTAATTCAGCATTCCTCAAGATCTCAGTGCTTTATCTCAACACATAACCAACAGGTTATGGGCTCAGACACTAAACAGAACACTGCAAGTTAAAAAAAAAAGCAGCATCCAAGCTACTGAAAGATGGCTAGTAGTTCAGATATTAAGTTTGCAATCACAAAGCTCAACAATACCAACTACCAGCTATGCAAGTTCAAGCTTGAAATGCTGCTAAGCGAAGACGACTTGTGGTAAGTACTGAGTACAGACAGACCCAGCAATGGACCCGCGAAGGAATGGGACAAGAAGAACAAGGAAGCAAAAGCAATTATAACTGCTGGGGGAAGACAGCCAGTTCATACACATCAGAAAAGAAAATACAGCTAAAGGTATGTGGACTGCATTACAAAAACTGTATGAGCGTTCAAACCTAAACAGTAAACTATATCTGCTATGCAAGCTATATAAGATCAGGCTAGAAAAAAAGCCAGGAAATGTGTGAACACGTGAATACCATGCTGGAAATTGTAGAACAACTACGTGCAATTGGAGAGGAAATTAAAGATAACCACATGGTAGCATTACTGCTGTGCAGTCTTCCAGAGTCATACAGTGCTCTTATTAATGCTCTAGAAACCAGACCTGAGCAGGAACTAACAATAGAATATGCCAAAGAAAAATTAATCGATATATGACAGAAGGAAAGAAAATATGCACAGTCTGCAGAAGATGAAAAAAAAAGTGTGAGGTCCCCCCCCCCAATTCATACCAGACCCTTTAGGTCTGGTAGGAATTTTAAGGGGGAACCCCAGCCCCACCACACGGCTCGCTCCGCCCATCTGTTGACATTCGGGCTGAATGTCATTTTGCGGCGAGTTTTCGTCGGGTGGTCGTCGCGCGGCGGGACTTTTTTTATTGCGGCGGGGGTCCTGCACCGTGATTGACACTGCATTATATTGATGAAGCCATTTTTTTTTTTAATTAAAGGAATAGTCAAAAATTGAGTCTTTGTTTTTTTTTCAATTCAAGGATTTTATCTAAAAGTCTGGACTTTTTACTAACTATTTGATTTAACCCTTTAGTGAATGGGTAGGGGTACAAGTACCCCATTATAATGTCACTTTGCTGCTATCGAATTTCGTCCAATAAACGAAATTTCAACTGGACTACCGCTAACGAATTTCGTCCGAATCCGAATCAATTGCAGACCCGAATCCAAAAAAAAAACGACTACTGCTAACGAATTTCATCCGAATCCCGCAACTAATTCAATTTCGGACCCGAATCCAAAAAACGAAATATGCAAAATCCGAATCAAAACGAAACGAAACTAAACAAATGTTTTGCTGGTGTCTAGTAAGTGATGTCTAGTAAGTGATATAGAATCCTAAACCCAAAGACTGGCACAGTGACAATAAGTCGCAAGGTTTATTTAGATGAGAACCCATCGACAGAAACAATGATCCCAGGAAGTTGTGAAGTGAATTTGCCCAGCGAACCAGCAAAGGAAGCTGAGCAAAATGAAGCCGCACAGATATTAGAACAAGATATTGCTCATCAACAGAAATAACTGGAGATGCCCTCCCCAAGCCTTTGCCAAAGGATCGTCACAGTTATCTTCGAGAGAAGCGAAACGTCATATAGCAACACATATGCTGTTGAGAAGGGGTGTTGGAAATACACACAGCTTATGCTAATGTAATATTGTCTAGCAAGTACAAGTTAATTCAGCATTCCTCAAGATCCCAGTGCCTTTTCTAAATACATAACCAACACAATGATGGACTACAATCTCTACATCCCGCCACGAAGTGCCTATATGACTGGCCACGTACACTGTACGTAACGAGTTATTTAAGGCTCTGTAATGCCAGTAACCGCTGATTCTCAGAGGGCTCTCAGAGGAGGACTCTCACCTAGCACAGCAGAAATCACACAGCGACCCACAGGTTGAGAGCCCCTGCCCTAATGGGAATACAGACAAAAACCTGACGTGTTCTAATCACTTTTCACCCTATCCAAAACCAAAAAAAAAGTATTGGCTTCAGTTGCACTGAAATTTGACTTCCCCATTCACTCATACAAAAACAACCGATTTCCCACTAAATTTTGGAGAAATGTAGATCTCAGTTTGGCTCATGCCTAATTCCAGATAACAAGGAAAAGCAATGGAAAAGGGAAACAACAGGAGCAAAAGATAATGCAAAAGAAAAGAACAACAAAAAAATGGAAAGTGCAATGACTGTGTGTATGATAATAATGCTTTGATTCGTAATGGTTGTCTGCACGTCTTAAAAATATGCATACTTTGCCTGCACCTTATACATATTTAGAGATCTCAGATGCCCTTGTAGGTGTGCATGAGATTACTTCAAGCTAATTTTCATAAATTAAATCTTGAAGCAGTTTATGCTACCTAAACATATAATTAGAAGCGCTGCTGAGTCATGACGAGTATTGAGCAACAGGTCTTAATCTAAGATAAGTGCACTGATATGCAAAAATCACCTGTCTGTTGTGTCATTCATCTTGATACGACGTCAGAATAAATAAAAAAAACACCATTGGAATGCATAGCTAGATTACTATTGGCTATTTCACTTTGCAATAGCCAATAGCAAACTAGCTATTGCACCCGCTCTCTGCTGCTGTCAATCACTAGAAGAGGACCTAATGGAGAACTGCAGGTCCTCCTCTCCTGATTGGCAGCAGCAGAGGGCGGGTGCAATAGCTAGTTTGCTTTGCAGGGAAGGGTTTGCAGGGAAAGGTTTACTCTGCTCGATCGAGCAGAGTAAACCTTTCCGGGAGAAACTGTTTCTCTCCAGGGCGGCCAGGAGCCGCTATCCAATAGCGTGAGACTCCCAAGCAACCTCTGGCAAATCCAACGGGGCCGCGACCCACAGGTTGAGAAGCGCTGCTCTAAGGTTATTATTAGCTGTTCCTAAGTTTGGAGCAGCCTAAAAATAACCAAAAATTAAAAAAGTTAATTTATCAAGCAGTCATAGTGAAACTGACACACAAAAAAATTATTTTTTTTTTTTTACAAAGTGTACAAAATAAAATAATAAAGTGTAAAAAAATAGGAAAATACAAATTATATATAAATATATTTTTTATACTATAATTATTATAAAACATTCTAAAAACAATAATAATAATAATCAAAACTTATGAAAAAAGTGTTTTCTTTACATTTTTTCCTAATTTTTAAAAATATTTTATTTGAACTAAGTGAGGCGTTAGGTACACATGTTTGATATAATTATATAGCCCTATCTGTCCTCTAAAAAACAATATATAATAAGTGTGGGTACATTTAGTAAGAAAGTATATTACTCCCGTGGAAGAATCACACAGCAAAAATTTAAAAAGTGTGTCAGCCATTTACGAACAGAAACTGAAAACAAGCTCAGGCATGAAGGGGTTAAACATACAGGTTAAATTCTGTAACACTTTCTATCAGCAAAACTGCATGTTCTTTATTTTATCAGGTATATTGAACTTCACCTTTCCGTGGCCTTCTGATCCCACCCACCCACTATTTCATCTACTATTTCTCTAGGGTGATATGCACACACAGACTCCTATATACAGAGAGATAACAAATCCTGGAAGGTCTGTAACCGAATTTTAACTGCCAGCTGTGCCAAGCACCTAGTGATCACTGAAAACTGGGACATTTTTGTTATGCAAATCTCAGCCAGCTCCTGTGGCGAAGAACCTGATACTTTCTCTCCTGTACCTCACTGGCCAATGTCGCTTCCCATAATAATTAAGAGGGACATGTACTAGGAGAACTAGGAGCTTCCACTTCTGAAAATTATTTATGACTGGCTATCTCCGACTTTAATTCTTTAATTCATTATTTCTGGAATAAGCATCCAGAAGGTGAACTCACAGCACTTCATTTGTATATTTCTGGTCATCAAATTAGAGAGCCTATGGATCACCATGACAATTGCATTTTCAGAAGGCAAAGTCAGCTTATGTATTTATTTTTTGAAAAATATGCGGGCACTCTTGTGTCTGGAGAAAAGGAGGCTTAACCATCCATATACGCCCACTCACATAAAAAAAAGCAACTCTCTAACATCTATTTTGCTAACTTGATTTCGCAGTCACATGTCTCTCGCCAGCGCCTTTTTCAGGAGTGGATGCTAGGGATCAAGTTCTGCAGTCTGTACCCACCTCCCCTGCAATCTCCTGGAGCCTGGGAGAACTCCGCAGCTTGACAGCCAATGGGAAGTACAGTAAATCTATTATCCGGCATTTACACAACTGGCACTATTCAGCAACAATAATATATATAATATGTCCTCAATTTTTAAAATTTTTATGCACATTAAAAAATTGTTGGTTCCCTGCGGTTCGGTGCACACAAAAAAATGTTGTTAGCAACTAAATTAGTGAGAGTCACTTTTAACTCTCAAGCAACCAGAAACTAGTTATCTGGCACCTACCGATCCCCATGCGTGCCAGATAACTGGGAGTTTTCATGTCACACAGGCAGCAACGTAGAAACCCAAAACCAAAGAAGGAACCTCCCACTCGGTGAGAAAGATAGAAGACTGTTGACCAGGCACTTCACGTGACCATGGATTTAGGTAAGTAAAGGTGGCTTTTAGACAGTTTTTTTTTTTTTTACCAACCCATTAGTTAAAATGGGTTGGGTGGTGGAGAGTAGTGGACAGGGAGACATTCCCAAAGATCAGCTTTAAACTACAATATGTGCAGGACTGACCAATTTAGCAGCTTCAATATGCATCAGTTAATGTGACAATAATTCCACTTAAATAATGTTTACATTGTTTTTATAGGGCATATAATGCTTTAATTTGGTACCCTGTTTTCATACATACCCTTCACATGCTTTTTTTTACAAACTGACAAATTTAAAAATATATTTTGGTTATCTTACACATACTTAGCGATGACCCCCAAAGAAGCTGCTGATAATTTTGGGTTCTCCTACATGTTTTGCAGTTACCAGCAATACCGACACTTCTTGCAATGAACAGGCTCGAATCTCAAGGTTTTTTATAAGATTTATTGTCCAATAGTATACGCAAACTCAGGAGAGAGGGTCTAATGTGGCAGGATACCAGAAAGTAGAAAAATAGAGGACAAAATCTTCTTCAATAGCAGTAATAGTATCAGCTCCTATGAGAATGACCAAGCGAACAGTCCGAACCACCTATGACCCTGTAAGAGCAGTCACAGTCCTTGTAGTTCCTCTGCGTATGGTACCTGAGCGATGAATCCTTATTACAATGTCCAGACGGCAGCTCCTCTCAGCTCTTCTGCCATATTCTCAAACAAGATCTCTCTCTAGCTCAGCCTCCATACAGTATAAACTTCGCATACATATTCATAACCTTGTAGTTGACCCTCCTACACTGTATGCTTGGGCCCCATCCGAGCAACAGATGGATTTATGTAAGAGAGGGGCAGAATGCCATTTGTAAGCTTGAGCATTTTGTTTGTAAAAAAAATGTAGCACCCCTTGACTTCCAGGAGGATTTGGAGGACTTCAGAGGCATGGTGGGCTGATATTTCACCTCAGGGAGTCCTTAGTCGATTGTGGGATGCATATGTAAAGTTGGGCGCCAATTACTTTAAGGATTTTTCAAAGGTTTTATTCCATAAGCAACTCAGTGGGAGTGAGAGGGTAAAGGGCTACAGGCATCTAGGACAGTACAGAACTCCAGACTCACTGACCACTTCCCAGCTTCACAGTGCAGAGGCCCTTAAATTTTATTGCAGTAACACTGTGTATTGTAGAACCATAGTTGGTTAGCAGACATGGCACAGAATTTCCAGGATGAGACATCAGACTTCCTGCTAGAACCAAGCCCATCCCCGCTTATCTGGCACCTTCAGCAGACAAAGTTCCTCCCTGGTTCTCCATCCCGGGAACACATTGGGACCCGACTGGGTTCAAACCTGACCACCTGCAGGCCTGGTCAGATAGCACTTCACATCACGCACCCTACCCCAGGCATGAGGCCCAGGGGGGAAAGATATTCCCACAAGATCAGACCCGAATATTTATGTGCTCCCCCAGCATCCACCACTGTCCATGAACCTCCTGGTAATTGGCTATGGAGACACACTTATTCATAACTTATTATTGGATGCTCTGCTCTGTGGCAAGGTCACACCCATCAGCAGGCAGATGCAAACAATAACAGAGTGCTTAAGAGGAACCAAATGAGCACAGAATATCAAATCAGCATAGACTGGATGCAGTCCAGTGCAGCTAAATGTAAGGAGGCACTCTGCTTAGCACAAGGTGGCCACACAAACTGACTGATTCCCAAACATTATTCTTCCTTTCAGCTGTCAATGGCAGCATTCTTCATCTTACAAAGCTCAGTGAACATTCACTTTGCATCCTATGTGGTAAACCTCTTTGTGAACATCAGTTTTCATTATCTACTTTATTTATACATCTATTAATAAAATATAGTTTATATAGACTCTGCAGCAAAAAATTATAACTCATGTTTACAAATTACATGTACATCAAAGTCCTTGTTCTGATGCATCCTTTAGTCATCATTCAGGTCTGTAGTCCATATCCCTCGCCTGCACTGACTGCGTAAGCTTGTCTGGTAGTAATTGCTTGCAGCGGAAACAGAGCCGCTGAGTTGCTGAGCAGTGGCTGAGCACTTAGGAGCAGGAATGGAAGCAAGAGCCGAGCAGTGCTGAGCGTTGATCAGTTTGGAGTGGAGCGGATGAGCAGGCAGGAGTGGAGCGGTGATCGGATTGGAGCAGCTGAGCAGGCAGGAGTAGAAGTGGCAGTAGAGCTGTGCTGCGGTGCTAAGCGGTGATCAAATCGGAGTGGAGCGGCTGAGCAGTTAGGAGCTGGAGTGAGAGCGGGAGCCAAGCAGTGATTGATGATCGGTTCAGAGTGGCTGAGCTGACAGGAGAGAGGAGGAGCTGTGAGCCAAAGGTCCTGTGAGTGAACTGCTAAATTGAATTGAATACACTGTACAGTGCGGGAGTAAAAAAGGAACGAGAGTAGCTGATTAAACCTGGTTAGTCTGTGCTGTGTGGGATTTAAGTAGAAACTGCAGTGGTCTGATCCATCCATCAGCAGCTGCTAAGAGGGGTTTGCAGGATTGAGGGTTTGGGGGCAATAAGCATGGGCTGAAAGAAGGGGGTGAAGCTGAGAAGGGATAGATACATGCAGCCGTGAGCGTAAGTGCCAAGAGTGAGAGATGGTGAGGGGATAGTGTGAGAGTGAGTAACATAACTGCGGGACTGTTTTACTACAATTGGCTGTGATAAGTATAAGACTACGGCTGGAATAATCTGTGTTATCGGTGGTAATTAATTGAGTTTACTAGAATAATCTGTGTTGTCCATGGTAATCCATTGTGCTTGCTGGGATAATCTGTGTTATCTGCGGTAATCCATTGTGCTTGCTGGGATAATCTGTGTTGTATATGGTAATTAATGGTGCTTACTGAGATAATCTGTTATTATAGTGATCCTGGTCCAATGTGCTTATCGGAATAATCTGTGATAGTTATCTGTGATAATTGATTGGGGGGAATATATTAAAACTGGAGCAGTCAGAATCTGGAGCAGTTGCCTATGGTAACCAATCAGCTTCTCTCTTCAGTTTGCTCAGGTAAGATTTGAAAATGAGACACAGAAGCTGATTGGTTGCAGTGCAAATCTGCTCCAGATTTTGTCTGCTCCAGTTTTGATCAATTCCCCCCACTGTGTTTTGCTGGGATAATGTGTGCAACAAAAAAATATAATAATAAAAAACAATTGTGACATCCCCATAAATCATTAACATGACTGCCATGGGTGTGAATGCAACCCAGTGCACATCATGCTCAATGTATGCATTTCATGAGCAACCGTTCAGGGACAAATACTGCTGTGCGAGATATGAGCGAGTGGTTTGTTTGGAAGGCCAGATTCTGGATCTAAAGAACTGACTGGCAACACTGAGCAGCATTAACAACATGGAGTAGAGTTCGGACCTTATCAAACAGGTGCTGGCAAGTAGACATGTGCAATTAGTTTCGTTCCAAATTGAAATTCGTACAAATTTCTGTACATTTGGACATTCGGATGCATACGAATTTCCGCATCACATAAATATCTAATCTGAAGGAATCCACGTTTAATAACGAAATTCAGACACATACGAATTTCATTTGGAAACGAAACACAACAAGCGGGAGAGCTGTCATTTACCGCTCTTTGGCTTCTCTGCACTGTGTATCCCAAATGAAAACAAAGTAAGCTGAGAGATCTGTGTTATTCTGTAACAGCTTCTCCTTATGTTCCGTGGCAATTCATACCAGACCATTTAGGTCTGGTAGTAATTTTAGGGGGGAACCCCAAAACCAAAATAGTAAAAAAATAATAATGGGATCCACCCCAAAATCCCATACCAGACCCTTAATCCGGGCAGCAGCCTGGCAGGACAGGAATGGGGGAACAAGCACCCCCATGCTGATAGGAACAAGGGCCTCTTACCCACTACCCTGACCCGGTGGTTGTGTGGGTCTGTGGGCACTTGTACCCCTACCCCTACTTGTACTCCTACTCATTCACTAAAGGGTTAAATAAAATGTAAACAAATACACAACAACTTAGAAAAAAATCCTTTAATTGAACATAAAACAAAAACACACATTTTTGACAATTCCTTTATTTAAAAAATCTTTTTTTAAATGTCCCACAAAGTCATTCCAGTGACAGCCGACAATTGAAAAAAAAAACTCCCAGGCGCAATGTTTACATCAGGCAGTGGGCAGAAATGGAAAAAAACAAAGCCTGCTATTGGCTATTTAAAATTGAAATACCCAATAGCAGGCTGGCTAATGCTCCGCCCACTGCCTAATGTCAGTCACAGAGGAGTGGACCTGAGACTTTTTTTTCTTTTTTTGGCATTGGGGATTCCCTTAAAAACTATTTGACTTTCACACCCGAATTCCGAAAAAAGAAATAACAAAACATTTGAAACAAAATGAAACTAAACTAATCAAATTTTTTGCAGGGGCCAGTTTAGAGGAGGTGATAACATGGAGAAGTAGGACCCAGAGGTAGGCAGCTGGTTAACAGTTAGAAGGCAGGGTAGAGGGAAGTCTGTCAGAGAGGCTAGTCCTGAGCTGTTACACCCCAATAAATATGCCCATTTGCATGATGTCGGAAATATCAGGTCAGGGGTAGCATTTCTGCGGCAGAAATACCTCCCCTAGCTGCCAGAGGAGTGACTGCTCCGGTATAGAGGATAGCAGGGGGTCAAGCAAGGATAGACAGATCTTGGTGGTAGGGATTCTATATTAGGCAAACAGACAGGGCAATCTGTCATAAAGCACGTGAGTGCCAAACAGTATGTTGCTTACCAGGTGCTCGGGTTTGGCACATTGTGGAGCGGATGGACGATTATTAGATGGGGTTTAGGAAGACCCAACTCCTCATGGTACATGTTGGTACCAATGACAAAGTCATGGGAAGATGGAGTGTCCTGAAGAAAGCTTTCAGGGACTTAGGTGAGACACTAAAGAAAAGGACCTCCAAGGTGGTATTTTTGGAAATACTCCCTTTACCGTGAGCCACACCAGAGAGCCAACCAGAGCTTAGAGAGCTGAACAAGTGGCTGAGAAACTGGTGTAGAAAGGAGGGGTTTGGGTTCATGGAGAACTGGGCAAACTCCTCAGTCGGCTACCGACTCTATAGCAGGGACTGACTGCTCTTAAATGGGTAGGGTGCAGCTCTTCTGGGGAAGAAGATGGTAAAAGGGTTAAAGAGGCTTTTAAAGAAGATTCTGGGGGTGGGGAGGAGAGTTGAGAGTGGGGTGCCCCAGGGTTTGGTCCTGGGACCGATCCTGTTCATCCTATTCATCAACAACACAGAGATTGCAAAAAATTGTTGGATTTTGATTTTTGTGGATGATACTAAACTGTGTAGGGCAGTAAATTCCAAACAGGAGACATATGTACTTCAACAAGACCTAGATAAAATGAAGGCCTGGGCTATAAGATGGCAAATGCGATTTAATATTGAAAAATTCAAGGGTATGCGCATGGGAGTTAAGAATGTATGCTACAAACTACAACTTGGGGGGTGCTACATTAGGGAGTCAAACATGGATAACAGATTTGACAATAGTATCCAATGCCAAGCAGCAGCCAGCAAACCAAACAAGATACTGGCATGCTTTAAAAGAGGGATTGTAGCAAGGGATAACAGAGTAATATTTCCTGGTTCGCCTGAGTTTGCAGTGCAGTTTTGGTCTCCAACTCTCAGGAAAGATGTCCTAGAGCTTGAGAGAGTCCAGAGAAGGGCTAAAAAATTAATGAAAGAGAAAGAAGGCCTGAGCAACGAAGACCGCCTCCAAGAATTAAACAAATTAACCTTAGAAAAGAGGCAATTAAGAGGGGACCAGGGCAGGTTTCAAAATCAATGGGGACCACAATATTCGGAACAAGTTGTTTATCCCCTGAGCAATGACCCTGATATACTGTTTAAGGATGGCTCATTTACTTCGCAGGGTCCTATGGAGCCATCCTTGTGTGTGCTAATAAGCTGTGTGTATCTCCACAAACACACAGGCACATCAAGGCAATACACTCTCCTCCTCCCTGCTCCCAATGTTGCCTTCCTTGTCCCTTACCCTTCCTCCCGTCTACAAGCTAGTTCAGGGCTTAAAATTTCAAGTCTAGACCTACTAGCCAGGCAAAAACCTTACTCTCCACCAGTTGCTCCACCAAACCTTGCCCAGGTCCGCCTCCAACCCCACCCCAGGCCCATCCCCCAACCCCGCCCCGAACCCCGCACCCAGCCCTGCCCCCAACCACGCCCCTTAAAGCTTATATAATTTTTTTTTTTTTATAAATTCTTTATTTTATTTTTTCAAGTGTTTTGAAGGTTTACACAATGCGTCAAACAGATAGTACAGAAGGGTATTTCAAATTACATTCTTTACATGTAAATACTAACAAAATCAATTCAGTGTTTTTCAAAAACGCATTATTGCAGGCTTCAAAAGGATAAAGGAAAAAGAAAAAAAAGGAAAGAAAAGGAAAGCAAAAAATATAAAAAAAGGAGAAAGGAAAGGGTTAAGAAGGGGAGAGGAAAGAAGAGGTATAGGAGGGGGGGAAAAAAAAAAAGAAGAGCGTCTTAGGTCCCAATCTTATTAAATGAGTTAGAATGTTGGTGTTAAGCAGTGTTAAGTGAATTCTTTAAGCAGTTTTTGGCAATAAGTAGTTAGTACATGGGTTCCTATGCATAGTCAGCTACCAATTTTATTGAAAATATATTTTTTTATTTTAAATTAAATTTGTAGCTGACTGTGCATAGGTGTGCTGTGCTTTGTTTTTGTTTTTGTTACTTTTTGAAATATTTAGGCCCCAGAGAGCAGCACGAAAATGGCATTGTTGTTTTTTTTTAACGTTGTGTTTTTTTTTGTGCTCTTCTACAAATCATTTTGCCCCCAGAGCGCAGCACAAAAAATGTAATTGACCTTAAGCTGGCGAGTGTAGGGATGTGTCTCTCCTTCACGTGTCCCCCACGGCGGTGGAGAGCGGGTCTCTCCTTCACGTGTCCCCCACGGTGGGGAGAGCGGGCCTCTCTTCGTGTCTCCCTCAGCAGAGGAGGGTGGACCTCTCCTTCACCTGTCCCCTCAGCTGCGCTGCCAGTGTAATGGTGGTGCCGAAGAAGAAGCCGGAAGTCGGAAATCAGAAGTCGGCTTCAAAACGAGGCTTAGAGCGCAAGTGGAACGCAAATCGATCCCCGAGGCCTGGGGATCGCATTGCAAGCCACCCGCTCCATCAATAAATGTGCAGGGCATTACTGTGCTCGCCAGAAAGGAATTTCCCCTCGCATTTGGCGAGCGGGCTAGCGGAATTTTCAAGCCCTGAGCTAGGTGATAGATAGCTGCTATGTCCCTTGTGATCTTAAACTGGACAGGAAGTTCAAGAAAAGTAGATCTGAGAGAGTTGGGGGCAGGTTTTCAGAAACCTGATAACTGTAAGTGCTTGGGCAAGATGTAAATAAATACTTTGCTTGTCAATGTATATTTGTCTGTTCTAGAGTCATCACTGTAAAACATTTTTTGAGAGTTTAATGTTACTTTAAGAGATGTTCAGCTTTAGCTTCTTTTTATCTGTTTAGTTTAAATAACAGAGAGATTTTTTCACTCAAATCACAATCCAGTCATTCCAATATTCTATCTCTCTTTTCTTATATTTTGATTAGAACACTGTTTCCTGTAGCCTTCAGTTCCCAGAACATTTACAACAACATATGGCTGTTAGATATTAATAAGTATTATATTTCAGTATATTTAGTGTAGTGCAATCGCCTTTTTGGGATAAAATGCTTAGGTGCAGCTTGTTTTTATGTGTCCCTTGCAGTTATAATAAAGCATCACTGAGAACTGAAGCATGAGTCAACACAGTGGCAAAGCTAGACATTCTGTCACCCGGGGCACAGACTCAGAGTTGCTTAACTCCCCTCGATAAGTTCTACATCCACACCCTGCCCTGCCCTCACCCCACACTTCTGGGCTCTCCTCTTCTTTTGTCGCGGCGGCACCCCTCCTGACGAAAGCTGCACTAGATGCGGTCACGCGCTGCCCGTACACCTGACGATGATCGTACGATCGCAGGATCACCATTGTGGGCAATGGAAGAAGCACATTCTTCCATTGCCCACAATGGTGATCCCGCGATCGTACAATAATCGCGGGATCGTACAATGCTCATGAAAATGTGCAACATGCTTCTGTTGTGTGTTTTGGGGCATTTCCAATGAAGTCTATGGGGAGGAAAAGCACTTTTAACTGCCCAGAGAAGCTCCTGTATCTTTTCAGGCATCGGGCGTTTTCCTGCTAGGCGTTTTTCTGCTCAGGTGTGAACCAGGGTCATTGAAATTCATGAGATTTCTTGTGTTGGGCAGTTAAAAGTGCTTTTCGAACTGCTCAGGGCTTAGGATGGCACCTTTTCCTTGTAGGGTTTTATGGAACCACCTTTGTGTGTGCTAGTAAGCTGTTTATGTATCCACAAACACACAGGCACAGCAAGGCAAGACAATAACTTGATCCCTGCTCTTCCCTTCCTGAAGCTAGTAGATGGACAGCTGATGGAAACTGCTCTGTCCCTTGTGATCTTGTACTTGACAGGAAGCGGAGCTGAGAGAGTTGGAGCTGTTTGGAACCTTACAATGTAAGTGTTTGGCCAAATATGCAAAGAAATACTTTGCTGGACAATGTATATTTCTTTGGTCTGGATTTATTATTGAAAAAAAACTTTGAGAGCTTGATACTACCTTAATATTTTACTCCTGTAGAATTTTGGATGTTTGTTTTAGGACAGCTTAGTAGATATTAATACGTCAAGATTTGGATGGAGCTTCTCCTAAAATATATGTATAAATAAAGTTATGGTTCTTTAAAGGCACTTGGAGTGCTGACAATTTGACAGTTAATTGCAGGCTTTTGAGGTTTGTTTTTCCAGCCCGAGGCTTTCAGCACACCTACATAAGTATTACCAGTGGCATTATGAAGTGAACTTGTTCTGTGGAGAGTGCTGATTAAAAATAATACTATGAAGGGCTAAAAGCTTTTATTCAACCCATTTCTTATCCACTTGTTACATGGCATTTATGATTTTGTGATCAGTAATTGTATCTATGCTGTTAGGATAAACATTATTCTGCACAAGTAATGCTATAGTTTGTCTTCTCTGTGTGCTAATTGCCTTCTAAAAAAGATAGATAGAAAAATCTGTATTATACAGTGTAATGCATTATGCATAATTCATGTATTCTGTATAATGTGTTTTAATTTACAAGTACTCTGTATGAATTCACTCTTTTAGTGCCATATTACTGTTACTGGTTGATAATCTAGTCACCTTGTATAATAATAACCTTAGAAATAGAAGTCATTTGAGTTAAAAAGAAGTCTGACAATTTGCTTTGTTTAAATCAAGTACTCTTTAAATTTTGTATTGTTATATTAACGGACAGTTCACATGTCAAAATGAGTCTGACTGAGACATTGAAGCTACATCATCAACACTTCTGGAGCAATGTAATGTTATTCCTGAAAGTCAAATATATATGGGTGGAGGAAAATGTTCTCCATTTGTGTTATAAAGGACAAATACAATGGTCAGTCAGTATTTTTGTCCCTGGAAAGAGTTATACATGTAAATCTATAATGGGGTGGAATGGGTGGAGATCATAGGTGTGCACACGGGTGTTTCGGGTGTGCCTGGGCACACCATAATTACCATGAGCGAAACAACTTGCTTCCACCACTATAATGTTAACCCTGCCCCTGGTTCTCTCTGTTCAAAACCTGCTGGGAGCAGCCAGGTTGCACTTTGTCGCCCCTGTTGTGTCCACTCTCTGTAGCATGTGAAACTTCACTTCTCTTGCCCACTGTGTGCACTGTAAGAGGAGTGGTTCTCAGCTTTCCCTGCACTTCCTCCTTCTCCCGAGCTGCAGGTAGGGGAGGAGATTGGAGTGTGTGTCTGTGTGTTTTTTCTCTGTCTGCTTCAGTACATGCTCAGCCCCTGCAACACACACTGTCTCAATCATATTCTGCTTTCTACTCTGCAAAATCTTATATACAATTATACAATATATATACAATTGTATATATACAATTATATACAATTATATACAATATATATACAATTGTATATATACAATTATACAATATATATACAATATATATATTATAAAAAATTGTATATAAGATTTTGCAGACTATATATACACACACATACACACTGTATATAATTCTGCAAATACATAAATGGCACATAATATTGCTATAAAAGCTTTCCACATTGTCAACCACAATTTGCATTGCATCAATGGGCTGACAGCCCACCCGAATGCTGCATTTATAACACCTAATCCTGTCCACATATAATTTATTTTGGACAACTACAACAAGTTATGTAGGAATTATACATGGTTCAGTTTTAGCAGTTTTTAACGTAGCGTGTTCGGGTTTCGCCAGAAGAAAAGGTGGCCACCCTAGCGATACAGAGCACAGCAGCCCTTGCCACTTACATTCCTCATATAACAGTCGTAGCCCTTGGTGTCTGGGAAGCTCTAAGGGAGCGTGGCTGCAGCTTCATAGGCTTCTTATCCAATCAGGAATCTGGGCAGGTGGTAACATAACCCCCTAACCACCTGCCAGACTCCCTGCTTCATTACTGCACCCCTGCTTGAAGATTTAAGGGACAGTTGAACAAATGGGAATCCGAGATGCTTCAGGTGTATGTATGTATGATAGGAATAGGGGCAGATACAGGGCATTTGCACAAGCACTTGTGTGGATGCAGCCTTGTGAGATCTGTACATAGCCTGGTGAGATCTGGATGCAGCCTGGTAAGATATGGAGGCAGACTGGTGAGATCTAGACGCAGCCTGGTAACACCTGTATGCATCCTGGTGACATCTGTACACAGCCTGGTGACATCTATATACAGCCTGGTGTGGTCTGTACACAGCTTTGGTGAGAAACTGCCCTAAAATCATTAGTCTGTATTGTTTTAGTATGAAATGTCACATATCCCTTTAACCACTTGGTGCCCGGAGCAATTTCTTACATTTGCACACACATGATAAAATCTGAATTTCTGGCTACAAAACAGCTTCAGACCCACAAACACGCCAAACACTTATATATTTTCTGAAAGCTGAGGCCCTGTAGAATAAAAAAAATTGCTAGTTGCAATTTTTTATGTCGCACGGTATTTGCGCAAATGTTTTTCAAACAAGTATTTTTAGGATAAAATACACTAAAATTAAATTTAGTGCACAGAAACAGAATATAATATCCAATTTTTTGGTAAAACATAAAAGACGGGGTCATGCAGGGTAAATAGATACCAAACATGTCAAGCCTTAAAATTGAGTGCGTTGAAACCGCAAAAAAACTACAATAACCCAAATTTTGCATAGTTAACAATTTAAACACTTTTACTGCTCATCAGTTTAGTGTTAACAGCGATTGATGACCCTAGGATTATTGCTCTCACTCTGACGCTTGCCATTATATGTTACATGTGTGGCGCAATTTTCGTTTTTGCACGTAGGCGCATCCGACGTGTGTTTGCGTAGTATGTGCGTGCACGTAAGGGGCAGGAGACTTAAACATTTTTTTTAGCATTTTTCATTTTTGTTTATCTGTTACTTTAATTTTTTTTTCTTTACACTCAACTTTATTGCTATCACATAGGGGGCTAGCAAGCACATTAGGGGGCTAATGTGACAGGTCCTATTTATGGAGGGACCTAGGGACCCCAAAGAAGCTGTTGAAGCAGAGATCTGCTTCACCTGCTTCTTCTTCTGGCTCTAGGAGCTGGAGAATGTGCTCAGTGACACCAGAAATGATGTAATGCACATCACTTCCGGGTCCAGTGATCGGAGGAGAGATCAACGGTTGGAAGCCGCTCTAAACCTCCGGAGCTATGAGAAGATAAGCCATCATTTTGTCCATCAAACTCAACTGATGCTTAAGCTGGGTACACTCAGATCAAATCAAAATTAAATTTGTGGGTAGCTGCATCGCCTCAACAAAATTTGTTAGATTGACTTTTGTATAAGGGACATGTTGGAAAGTTGTCAGGTAAACAGTGATTGCAGCCTATTTTGCTTAAAAGTAACAGTGTTTAACCCTCGCAGGGGTTAGCAAAACAGTGAACACAAATGTCTCTCTATTTGTTGCACAGCTCTATCCATTTCCTCCTAAAGACAGAGCTGCCTCATTCTAAGCCCCTCTGCTGAATAAGTTGCATCAGTCAACAGACTGGACCTCTAGTCTGCTACTTGCTTAGCTCAGACTTCCTATGTCTCTCCACAGTCTCCAACTCTCACTCTCAGAGGTCAGCCTGGCTCTGCATCCTGTCTGTTTAGGCCAGACAGGTCTTGACACACACTCCTCATGTGTCCACACTTATGCTGTTATGGCTGCACGTAGGAGCGCAGACCATCCACAGTGCAGCAAAGCCACTTGTCCTTTATTGGAATCCTCTACTGAGCTATCTGTTCTGGCGACTCAAGCACCCTTTCACTGTCAAAACCATCTCTTGGCCTGTGACATACTGCATTTTGACTGACTAGCATACCTTAGATGTGCTGTGTGACAATAGGAACATAACAAATGCCTAAAGGATTAGAAAATTGTTTTACATCAAGACAGAGACAGGCAAAGCAAAAACATTTCTAGATACAAATATTTCACTGAGTAACTAAACAGAATTGAAAGTAATTTTATAATACAATGCTATAAAAGAGTATTAAACCTAAAAGGTAAAAGAATAGAAGAAATGTGACAGAAAAGGGATGAGTCTCTCCCTTGCGGCAGTTCTTTACAAGCTGATTTGACAGCACAATTGTCTTCCATAAATCAGTAAACAGGTTCATAATCTCATAAAATCCTATTCCTTTATGATGTCATATCTACTATTTTCTTTTTTGTATTGTAAACAAACAGTTACAATGCAGACAGGACAGTGGAGGATGAGAGATTTCTAACTGGAAATGTCATTTATAGGATACTTAGCATCTTTTAAAAGTCCATGGCAGGCATTAAGTTGACCTTTCAGCTTTACAATTCTGCATAAGTACAATCCTTACATAATCCAAGGAAACCGCAAAATTACTCATCCACTCCCTTGTTATCTCTCGTCTTGACTATTGTAACTCCCTCCTCATTGGCCTTCCACTACACAGGATATCCCCCTTCAGTCTATCATGAATGCATGTCACAATATACAACAGCAGTATAATTTCTCAGAAAAACTGTGTCTATAGTAACTAAAAAGCAGTTCTTGAGCTAAGTAACTTTGCCTAGGCTGAGATGATATATACCTTGGAATTTATAAAGAGTGTTGTAGATACTCTAGAATTGTGTTGTGCTTCCAACAGATTAATGTATCTGTTGTAGGAAGGTACATGAATGTGCACATTAGGCATGGTGGGGCGGGTGCTGAGGCTGGAATGACATTTAAAAATCACAGGCTCAGCATTACTGAGAACCCTAACTGGCTACTGCATCTCAGGTGCCGTGGCCAAGGAGCTGACCAGTTAAATTGGCAGAGCCTGATGTTAAGAGACTAGTTGCCCATCAGGTCCGCCTCCTCTTAGCTTAACAGTGGGCGAAGCCTAATGGGTGATGTTGAGAGACTAGTTCCCCATCAGGTCTGCCTTCATTGTTGTTGACAACAGACAGTAGCGGTTGGTTTCCATAGCCTCTAGTGGGCTGTCTAGTGGCAAACCCAACAGCACTATTTTTCAGCCATTGCACTTGACTAAGCAGTGGTCTGTCGAGGTCAGTAATGCTGCGTGACACATTTTAATAGTGGAGCAAATAAGAACTATCTGAATCTGTTGTACATGTTGGTAATCCTAACAAAATTGTCACAAGGCTTTCATAAATTAGGCACAGGACTTTGTAAAGGGACCATACTGCCAGAAAAATGTTTCAAATGCTTTTTTGAAATCCCCCCGAATATGTCTTCTGCAGGCAGGAGGAAGCATTTTCTAAGTCTCCTCTTGCTCAGTGATCAGACTGAAACATTGTAACTTTATAGCAAGCCACAAGTTGAGGGTCTACAGCAGTGGCTAATCTGTGTTAGACGTTTGTGAACACTGCAAGAAACTGTACAGACACCAGTCTTTCAGTGCATTAAGTATGTGCTGACTTTGGCTAGCGCCTAAACTAAGATAATATAAAGAATGAACTGCGCCAATAAGCAAGCTAACATCTACAAGGCACTGGAATGTACACCCACTGTGAGAATTTTTTATTTTTTTTATTACTCTCTATATCTGATCATTGTCTTAGCTCGGCACATCTAGTTATTCATTCGCCTAAACTAAGATAGCTGTACTCTTCTGGACAGAAAAGTACATTAACACACTGTCAGGGAGATATCTGTGAGAGGCTGTAAATACCTGTAAGTATAAAAAATTGGTAAAATGCTTGTATTGAGGCGTTACAGAGTGGGTGTAGACCAAGAACCTATCTGTCTGCGGTCTCATTGAGAAAATGTCCTCTATTATTCGGTGACAACATTGGTGAACGTCTGTTGCACTTCCTGTTTCCTGTGTCCTACTTTCCTATCCTTTATTGTGTATTGTACAGTCGGATTGTAATGTGTTATAGATTCACTCAAGTTTGACAGTCACATAAAACATTTCATTCCTTGCTTTTCTGCATCTTCCATATGCTCTAAAACAGTGGTTCTCAACCTGTGTAATCCAGGGATCTCAAGTCTCACTGATGTTCAGGGAGTCTCCCTCTATTAGATAGCGGCTCCCTGATGTCCCTGAGAGAGGCATTTCTCCCTGAAAGGTTTACTCTGAGTTAACCTTTCCGATAAGATATCAGTGGGGAAAGTTTCAGAGTGAGGCTTGCCTCCTGGAGGAAGGTCATGTGATCTCTAGAGTAGCCTGAGAACGAGGCTTGGCTCTTGGAAGGAACAAGCTACTTGCAGCACAGAGAGGGCGGGCATAGACTACTATTGAGAGCAGGTACAGGCACTGAGATCTACTGCTGTAGGGTTGAGAGAGTACTGTTAACCCTTTGTGGTTAATATAGAATCAATTATATGTCCTGGTTGTCTAGTTATAGAGAACATTTATTTCATTTGCTAGTAACCTCAGGACCCACATTTATCCTTTGTCATTAAGTCGCGACCCAAGTCGCACTGCAATGGAACAGCATTAGAGTACCACGTGTTCCAGTGCGAGGGTACGAAATGTGGGTGGGAGGTGCATTTGGGGTACCATACAAATGAATGGCAATGCGACACACCTCCCACACCAGAATGCACAGTAGGTGCGATTACGTGGTACAGTGCGTTAATTGCATGGTACTATGTGATTAACACACTGTGCTAGTGTGAATGGGCCCTCAAAAACACTGACAGACACACACAACCACAGACACAATCTCACACACAAATACACACTCAAATACACAACATTTAAAAAAAGAAATGTTAAGGTCCACCCAGTCTCCCTACCTTACGAGAACTGGAGTGTATCCTCAGGCTGGGGTCCAGCGTGGGCTGCTGTGCTGTGACAGAGCTCCATCCATATGTGCATTGCTTGTACAGCTCTTTTGCGCACCCTGTAGAGGTGCTGGAAACCAGAAAGTGATGTCACTCTGTTCCAGGCACTTCTACAGGACATGTGAGAGAGTTGTAAGCAATGCATATATGGATGGGGCTCCCTTTCGGCCACAGTCCCATCCCAAGCTGACACTCGGCGTCCCGCAGCATATTTCAAATGGCTGCTTGGCACAAGAACTGACAGTGCTGCGCTAGGTGGAAGCAGAGGAGCCTCTCACCTAGAAAAGTGGAAGGCATGCCGTGACCCACTGAAAACGGGGTCGTGACCCACTTTTGAGTCACGACCCACCAGTTGAGAACCAAGGCTCTAAAATATAGTTGAATTGATGTACATACAGAACAGGATTGCAAACCCACCTTTGTATAGCATAAATATGCTTATTTGTTAAACAAGGTTAAAAATGTTGATGGAATGTTTGTGTCCCTGAAAAAAACCATTAGATGTAGATGTGATATCTGTGTCTCTAGAAAAACCACAAGCTAAAACAGAAATGGATTACTGTGTCACATTCTTGGGTTTAACCCATGGGGTACAATTCAATAAATGTGCATCCCAGTAAATTAGGTAAATAATCAGTAAATGGATTATTATTAAGTTTGTAATACATAAACTATTTTGTGAATTTTCTAGGCGAACATGCTGAAATTGCAAAAACACAAAGCTGGAAACTATTGGAATCCAGTGATTTCTGGGGATATGGCCAGTGGTGTATCCAGGGTGTGTCACATATGGCACATGCCCTTGGAACCACTTCAAAGGGGGGCACTGCTCCATGAGTTGGTGAACTTTCGAAGAGCAGACTGCCGCTGTTATTATTATTATTCAGGATTTATATAGCACCAACAGTATGTGCAGTGCTTTACAAAATGGAGGGAGACGGTACAGTTACCAGGGCTCAAAATTTCCACTCACCCCCTCGCAATTTGCGAGTGAAAATTGTGAGGGGGCGAGTAGAAATGAAGCCATTGAGTCAGACACTCAGTCATGGACCGAGTGACTGATGCCTGATGACTTGCTCCTATGCTTCTGCCCACAGCCGTGGATCTTCCCATATTAACCTCTTGCCGTCCGCCCGTAGTAAAAAAACGGACGGATGGCACTGCTACATCTGCGGGTATAGGGTGTGTCACGTAGGGGGTATTGGGTTAGGTTTTATTGCTGCAGTTCAGTGTCTGTCTGTCTGTGTGTGTGTGTGTGGGTGGGTGGCCGAGCACTGCCTCTTTAGGGGACCCTGGTCTGTCATGTGCTGGAGCAGTGCTGAGAACAGGAAGCAGTGATAGAGCTGGTGAGAGATGCTGCTCGTCCACATTATCCACACTCTGTACCGATCTGGGCACTCGAGGGCCTCTGCTAGGGGAGGCAGAAAGGTGCTAGCTATATTAGGATGAAGGTGGAATGATAGACCACTAAATTCATGGACGTCACAATACAGGGGAAGCCCTGGGGTGAACTGGCAGACCACAGGAGGGGCTCCAACAGCTTACTGTGCCACAGGTCCCCTTCATGCAGCCTGAGCTGCAATAACTATGCATGGGACCAGAGTTAGTCCCAAGTGTCAGGCCCCTGCCAGCAGGTAATTGAAGGGGAGATGGATTGGGGTGCCATGTGTGTGTTGTGGGTGAATGTGCATGCGTAATGTCCTGTGCGTTGTGATGTGGCTGCATGTGTAATGTCCTGTGTTCTTTGTGCTGTGGCTGCATGCGTAATGTAAAAATGGCATCCATGAGATGCCCATTTTCATGGAAATGTGGGGACTTTTTAGTTAGTTGCGTTTTTGGTGTTTTCCCAGTGTTTTTATATTTCAGCGCACTGCCCCTTTAAGAGAATCCAACGGTAAATTTTTCGGGGGGGAAAAACATTATTTTGGCGGGAAAACATCGCCACGAAGATATATGGCAGTTTGAATCGATGCCCTATATAAGGAGGTGCTGCTAGGATTGAAGCATCCAGTTGGAATCCAGTTTTAGAAGCTTATGGGTTAATGCCACAGCAAATCTTCTGTCTTCCACTTCTAATTCGGCAGGAGCTTCTTCCCGCAGTTATCCAGCTTCATGTGAGTTGACCAGTGGACAGTTTTCTTCTCTCCTTTCTCAGCCTGCACAGATGTCAGTCAGCGAGGAGCAAGTGCGTTTTTACGCATGCCGTCTTCCCCAGGTGTCACCACTGGTCGGAAGCGGCGTCGCAGTTCCTAATTCCTTTTCTACACATACTCCAGGTAATTACCATAGAGAATCTGAACATAGTAATGTTTTAAATGATTTGTTATCTTCATTGTCTAAAATTGCTGAAAAAATGTCTGCCCCTTCCTCATCTCTCGCGTCTGTTTGGGATCAGCAGGGGGCAGTTAGAGGTAGTGCTAATGTAGTTCCCCCGGTGGTTGCACCACCTATTGTTTCTTCTAGAATTCCCGAATCTTGCTTGAAAGAACCATTGCCTTGTGAGGTTTCCCCTTTAGGAATGCATTTAAATGGTTATTTGAAAGACAAGATTTGGAAAGGAGATTTTATTGACTTGCTGTCATTGTTACCTTCTGCTAAGGAATTTCTTTTAAAAAAACTAGATGACGGCTCTGAGGATGATCGTTGCAGGCCCGTCACGCGTAATTTTAATAATTGGCTTCAAGCTTTTTGTATATACGCTAGTATATTGGGGGAGAGACATCCGGAGCAGTGTGTTGGGCTTTTTCAGCATATTGAAATCATCCTGGAAGCTTATAGGAATTTCGGTGGTTTGGGATGGTTTCAATATGATGAATCTTTTAGACAGAAAAAATCGGTGTTCAATTCGCTTAAGTGGGGGATGAAGGATGTTGGGTTGTGGTTGAATCTTTAATCATCACAACGTCAACCACCTTTTAAACAGCCGGTTATTAATTCTTCGTCCCTGCTTCGCAAGGGTTTTCGTTTTGCGTTTAATGAGGGACACTGCAAGTGGGCTGCGGCTTGTAAAATATAGGCACGAATGTTCGTTCTGTGCTGGGCCGCATCAATTGAGCAAATTTTTTAAAAAGGGTAGTGTTCCTGCCACGGCAGCAAAGGATATTTTTCATAAAAGCCTGCACGCCTGTGAGGCTGGAAAAAATGCTGCCTTGGCTGGTGCAGTACCCAAGTCGGGAGAAGGCCCGATTGCTCGTTGAAGGGTTCAGGTTCGGTTTTTATCTCCCTACATTTAGCGGTACGGGGTATACGGTGGTTAAAAATTTAAGTTCGGTGCAAGCCTTTCATTCTATAGTTAAAACAAAAATTTACAAGGAGATTTTGGCTGGGAGATTTGCTGGTCCTTTTGCTGCACCGCCTTTTGTGAATTTTCGCATTTCCCCGTTGGGTTTGGTTCCTAAAAAAGAGCCCAATTCTTTTAGATTGATCCACCACCTTTCTTATCCTAAGGACGATTCGCTGAATTTGGATATAGATAGAACGTTATGTTCTGTTTCATATACCACTTTTGATGACGCAATTGCCGAGTTTAAGAAATTTGGTCGTGATGCTTTGTTGGCTATAGCTGATATTCAGTCGGCTTTTAGGCTCCTGCCTATAGTACCTGCCGCTTTTAATTCTTTGGGTTTTTATTTTGATGGTTGTTATTTTTTTCGATAAGTGTTTACCAATGGGGTGTTGTCTTGTTTTTATTTTGAAACGTTTTCTTCGTTTTTAGAGTGGGTGGTATCGGTAGAATCGGGTGTCGGGGGTATTGTTCACTATTTGGATGATTTCTTGTTTGTGGGCCCTCACGATTCCCTGGTCTGCCTAAATTTATTTAAGCTTTTTGGTGCTATTTGCGATTATTTTGGAATTCCTTTAGCGGAAGAAAAGTCGGTCCTGCCTACTGTATCGTTGCAGTTCCTGGGCATAGTGATTACACGAGTTCGTCTGAATTTTACTTAACTAGGGAAAAGATTGATAGAACGCAGTTTTTTATTGCAACGCTTTTGCGGCGGAGGAAGGTTTTATTGAAGGAAATGCAATCCTTGCTGTGTTTATTGAATTTCGCGTCTAGAGTTATGCCGGTCGTTCGGATTTTTTCAAGAAGATTGTATTTAGCTACTTCCGGGCTTAAATCCCCATTTTCCCATTTAAGATTGTCTATGGATTTTAAGGAAGATTTGTTGGTTTGGTATAGATTTTTGGAGCAGTTTAACGGTAGGGCTTTTTGGCAGTGTGATTTCATTCCAGCAGAGGAGCTTAATCTTTTTTCGGATGCGGCGGGTTCTACGGGTTTTGGAGTTATTTGGAACACTCATTGGTGTTGTGGTAAGTGGCCTCTTTTTTGGGTGATTCAGAAGGCTACCAAGAATATTGTTTTACTGGAGCTTTTTCCAGTGGTTGTGGCTTTGGAAATATGGGGTGTTCAATTTGCCAATAAGAGAATTTTGCTTTATTCAGATAATAAAGGGGTAATTTATGCTATCAATTGTTTATCTTCCAAGTCTAAATCGGTGATTAACCCTTTCGCTGCCAAGGACGTATGGCATACGGACCTACAAAAGTGCTTAGTTTAATGAGGTTTTGGGAACATCTTCTGTCAGTCCGTGTGAAGATTCTATTTTGGCATTTATTTGCTCCATCATAAGATATGGGCCTTCGTATAGTTATTTGGCGAAAACAGTTTCTGGTATTTCGTTTTTCTTTAAATTGCTTAGTTTTCCTCCTTGTTGTAGTTAGGGACTATTCCCTTGGCTGATATATTGCTCGAGTTTCGAAAACTGGGCAATATGGTGGAAGTTTACAAATTTTATTGGTTGATTATTAGATTGATTAGTAGAGTTTGATTTAATATTAATGCAATAAAAATGCCGCGGCCAATTAATGCCATTTTAAATAAAATTAGTGTTGTGTGGTTATTTATTTATTATTTAGAGTAATGTAAGCATATGTCACCTACAGTCCCATGTCCTGTGCGTTGTGCTGTGGCTGCATGTGTAATGTCCTGTGTTCTTTGTGCTGTGGCTGTATGCGTAATGTCCTGTGCGTTGTTTTGTGGCTGTATGTGTAATGTACTGTGCCCCGTGCGTTGTGCTGGTGTGTGTTGTGCCCTGTTTGTGTTTGTTTGCGTTATGCAGGGCAACTAGTGGCGAGTAACTTTTCAGGCCTGGCTAGTGGCTCATGACCTGAAATTTTGAGCCCTGCAGTTACAATACAATTTCAGTACAATAGGGTTATGAGGGCCCTGCCCGTGAGAGCTTACCATCTAGTAGGAAGGTACAAAATGTAATAATTCTGTAGATCAAGTTAGCGGAAGAAGTAAAAGGACAATTATGTTGAGGTGGGAGAGGCTTCCTAAAGAAATTAGTTTTCAGGATTTGCCTAAAGGTGGACAGAGTAGGAGATAAGCGGACAGATTGGGGTAGGGAGTTCCAGAGTATAGGAGACACTCTGGAGAAGTCCTGGAGGTGAGCATGAGAGGAGGTGACGACAGAGTAGGAGGTATTAAGAGGAGTGGAGAGGACGGTTTGGGTGTAATTTTGAGATGAGGTCGTAGATGTAGTTTGGGGCAGAGTTGTAGATGGCTTTGTATGTTATTGTTAGTATTTTGAGCTTTGATCGATGGGGAATTGGGAGCCAGTGGAGAGATTGACAGAGAGGGGTGGCGGACACTGAATGGTTGGATGGGGTGGATGAGTCTGGCAGCTGCATTCATAAATAGATTGAATGGGGGATAGCTTGTTTAGTGGTCAACCCCCACCACTGCCAGTTAGTTGCTAAGACTGATTGGTTCCTAGCAACCAACCACCAGCAGCAGGGCTTGAATGACGCTGCTGGTGGTTGGTTGCTAGGACCGCCCAGCACATAGTGCATGCGTGTTAACATAAATGGAATGAGCAAAGGCGGCATGACAATGTGAACCTAGCCTGACCCGTTATATCACAATTATGAATTTAACAACATTTATCTGCGTTTAACAACATTTAATAATTAACTGTTTGTAATTAAGTCCTAATCACTGTAGTCTCTAATGACAAGAAAAAGCCTCTTGCCACAGCTTGGCAAATTTTCACCAAATTTTGGATGTGAACTTCTCTCATTTGCGTTTGTTTGGCCTGTTAAATATACCATTGAAATAATTTGTTGCAGCTGTTCAATAAGTGCAAGAATTCGAATTACCCTAGTTCTTATCTTGGGTATATGTAATGCTATGTCTGCTATGTCGGTGTTATGGAGAATAGGATAGGGAAGGGTTTGAATAATTCAACAAAAGACAGCTGGACAGGGCTGACACCTCTCAATCCACAAAAATGCTTTGTATTGTCAGCCCACAACAGGACAACTGAGAGCATTTCTGGCACCTTACAGGTATTTTCCTGTACTTGCAGGATCTTTAATTGGATAAAACATGGTGAAATGTGAATGTATTGCACAGGTGTACTGCATATGTTTTATTTATTTTTTTATTTTGCCCTGACATAAACTTGTAGCTCTACTAGATTTACTTAATCCAGCTGTACGTGTCTAAAAAAATCTCTGAAAGTGTCTGATGATTGCATTTATTTTCAGTCCCGAAGTACCAAATAGAAACTGGAAACAGATCAACCCATTTGAAAATGTTTTAATAAATACTTAACTGCATTTTTCTAAATACCTGCCAGGAATTCAGTTTTAAGATAATTAATAATAGTTGTGTAATGTCAGCTCATGACTGCCAGATAATTGCAGATGAGCAGGTCGATACAAACTAACTCAGATACTTGTATTTTGAGGGTTTTGTACATGACAGACCCTGGTTATACTGCTGGATTGGACAACACATAAGATAGTATATTCCGATGCACAGTAATTATGGGGCAGGTGTCAGTTTTGGATAAGTGCTGTGTTTAAAAAGACAAAGCAGTGACAGCAACAGTATTTCCCAATAGAGAGTTATTTTTCCATGGGTGTAGCTCCTTCATGTAAAAAAACATGACAAGTCTCCCTGCAATGTAATTTGATGAACAAGATGTACATGTGTACACTTATGTCAGCAATACATCCAGCACAACATGGGCTAAATACAGTGCAGAGAACTTTGACTTGCATAACTCTCACCAGCTACATCAAAAGAAAAATACATTGGAATTAAGTTAAAAGAATTGTTACATTTTCAAAGCTAGAACACTATTTTCATATTTCTAGTCTGCATCCCAATTCCAGTACAGTAAAGCTCAATAGAAAAAAATTGTACAGAGAATTTTTTTAATTAAAAATCCTGACCAAAAGTGGCTGAGATGTGCCAGTGACTATGGTTGAACACGTGGCACCTTTAGGGTTTTAGCATATGTATAAACTGTGTCCTAATGTGGTCACAAGTGAAAAATATAGGTCAGGGCTGAGATTGTTAGGTTTGAGATTGTGCCAGAGTTGCTCATAAATCTATCCAACATGCTTTAAGCTTGACAACAAAGGACAAGACAACTCATGCTTTGCTTAAAGGAGAACTATAGGGTTAAGGCTTTTCCCCATAGTTCTCCTTAGGGTAACGGGAGGACACAAACTAGCGTCCTCCCGTCACCCTAAGCTCAGTATACCGCGAGCTGTAGCTCGCGGTATACTGAGATGCCGCAGTATACCGCGAGCTGCTGCTCGCGGTATACTGAGACCCCGCAGCTGAAGCGGATCCCGACAATTGTGCCGGGATCCGCCCAGCTGAGTGACTGACAGCTGGCTCTGCCTATCTAGAGGCAGAGCCAGCTGTACCTGCCCACTCCGCCAGTCAGTGCTGGCGGATCGGAGCGGGGAGGGGGAAATCCAGCCCCTCCCCTGTCACGGCAGAGAGCCGTGACAGGATCGAGAGGTGAGCGAACGCCGGTATGTGTTCACTCACCTCCCGATCTACTGAGCCGACCTGTGACAGTCTCATTGTCACAGGTCGGCTAGAACTATGAGGTGAGTGAAAAGCACTCACCTCATAGTTCTCCTTTAACTCTCAAATTCTCATATATGTGAATATTCTGAAACAATGAATCTCTGGAACAACCTTGTAGTTGTTTAACATGTTGTCTGCAGTATGTCACAACCATGTTTAGCAATTCAATAATATACATAAAGGTCAGCTAAATAAACGACTTGTACAGTGTTAATGGGGTGGAATGCCCTGAGTGGAATCCAGAGATAAGAAAAGCAATGTGAGTAAGAAAAATGTCCTGCAGACAGTAACTCTTCAGTTCTGCCTGATATAGTGACCACATGTTTTTTTTATATCTGTATGACCTTTATTACCCATCCTTAATACCATACCCTTTGTATGACTGTGAATTAGATTTTGGAGGCATTATTTTAGTGCTAGTACACTTTTGAGAGTGATAATGAAAGTCCAAACATTTAGCTTCAGGGAGTATATTAAGGGTTAGGTCATGGTTTGGTTCTGGGTAATGGTTTAAGGATTTATTTTTTTGGAGTAGGTTAAGGTTTAAGGTTATGAGGTAGGATCATGTTAAGTGTTAGGACCATAAAGCCGAAAGATTCTAAAGCCAAAACATTTTTTTTTTTGATAGAGTATGAAAATTGTTACAAACCCTGTCAGGTTTTTTTTGCCATTTCCTTCACTTGGTGTCCTGTAGACACAACGGGAGGTGGGATAAAAGCTCTTAACAGTGAGCTGAATTCCTTCTTAGCAGTTGTCACCAGAACAAATGTCCCCATTGGAAGATTTACCCTCTAGTCTACTCTATCCAAAATGTTGTGCTGTGGAGGAAAATAGATATTCAAGTTCCAGACTTGAGCAAGGGAAGCAAATCTTTACCTTTGAACTTTGTACAACCCTAATGTACCACTTAAAAAACCTTGTACAATAGGGATTTGGTCCAAAGTATGACCAGGTAGGCTGGGTACAGTATTTGTTTGGCAACGAGTATGCATTCAGTGATGAGCATCAACATAATTTGTATGAAAAAATTTCCATGCAATGATGTATAAAAACTACGGATGCACACACTGAAATTGAATTTTTAGACCGAAACCCAAACTGAAATGAAAAAATTTCTCAGGCCGAAACCAAAGATAATGTTTTTTTTTCCAACCTGTTTATATTTCTTTTAATTATTGTTTAAATATTTTATTTCTTTTTCTTTTTTTTACTTTACTGTCAGGGGTCCTGGGGAAATATCAGGGGTCTAGATTGACCCTTGATATTTCCCTTTTAAATTAGAAAAAGAGATTGAGGGCACAGTGTGGGAGGAGAGCTCAACCTCTTGTGATGGCTGACAGCTGACCCATTCGCGCACCGCTCCGCACGGCATCCTGAGTTGTCTCCTCACCCTCTTGAAAGCTTCTCTCTTCCGCACTGGATGCAGGCATGTGACCCTTTGTATTGCTGTTGCTCTGCCAACACAGGCGGTGGAGACAGCAGGCATCAGAGGGGACACAGACTGGCATCCAGCGGGGAGGAGAGAAGCCTAGAGATGCACTGAATTTTCGGACGCATTTTTGTTATCGTGCTTTCGGCATTTAGGCCAAAATATTTCAGTGCATCCCTAATAAAAAAGGACTAAAATAGACTCTATCCTTATAGCTAAGGTGGTTAGAAAAAAAGTAGCTAACACATATAAAGAGCCATATGAAAAATAAGAATGACCGAAAAGGAAAAGTAACTGAAGATGTCCTAAACAAATGGGAGGGTGGGTGAGGGAAGTAAGCTAGAAAGACACTGGAAAGAGTTAAGGGATGGAGGGGGGAAATTGGGGAGGGGGGGGGCTGCGGGAGACCGATCCGGGACATGCAGCTTGCCATCAAAGCCATGAGAATTGGATCAATAATTTAGGTGGTGTCAGAACTGTTGCTCTGGGTGGACAAGGTGTATTCATCGGAAAACATACACTTTTTTCAATAAAGCAATGTTTGTCTGAATGTGTCCATTGTGCTTTTGAGGGATGCAGTGTTCCATGTGCATGTGCATAAAAATGCATACAATTGTTAACTCTCGTAAACCAATGGTGGAACATGGGAGGCAACATGTGTTTCCAAGAACCTGGGATACAGGCTGTAGCTGTGTTAGGGCCTCTTTCATGTTGGAAATACAACAGCCTATGCTGATATGTACTGATTGTATTACTGAGATGTAAGCACTAGATGGTGGTGTAAGGCAATCCTAGTCCATGCTAGTTTTCTATAGGGGTTATTCACATTCGGCTCTCTTCGTTTCAGTCGAACTGAAAGCCAGAGCCATTCGTTTCAGTAGAACTGAAGGGCTGCTGTACGGGCTATTTACTATTGCCCCCCCCCCGCCCAGTTGTTATTCATTGGTTGGGACCTGCTAGAAGACTCTAGCAGGTGCTGGCCAATAGGAAACAGTTGGGTGGAGCTAGCTGTCACTGCTAGCTCCACCCAATTGTTTTATATTTTTTTTCTTTTAAAAAAAAATCTTTCTTTTAAATTTAATATTTATTTACATTAAAAAAAAAATATTTTTTCAACTTTTTTTTTCATCTACTTTTTCACTGCTCCTACCACGGAGGTACCGAGCAGAATAGCTGAGCCGAATGCCACTCAACAGCAGATGTTGGATCGGCTGAGTCGAAGTCTTTCTGCACGACGGCTCAGGCAAACATGCAGGGCATCATCGGCTGACCGAAGTGCAGCCGAAGGCAGATGATGTACAGCTGAAATCAGCCGTACTGAGCCAAAGTGAATAGCCGAACGCCGTTTGGCTCACTTCACTTCGGCTGGGTTATTAACTCGACTGCCTTAGGCAGATTTGTGAATAACCCCCTGTATGTCCCAATGATTACACCAGTGAAATATGTAAGTTATTAAAATGCAGCATGATATAAGACTGGACCTGGGAAGCCAATGCCTCCTTTAAGTTTAGACAGATGTAAAAGATGCAAAACACGTGGAGTGTCTCCTGCCCAAATGAATTCTATGAATTCCGAATATACAGTTTTTAGGAAGCTATGAGGGATCAGGACTGGTTACGTCTGCAGCAGGTATAGGAGCTTAGGTAAGATGTGTATTTTAAGATGTTACATCTACCATACCACATGATTGTGGTATTTTGCCAAGAGCCCAAGTCTTTCCTAAGTCTGTGTAGGAAAGGAATAAAATTTAGGTTCAGGACATGGGCGACATTCGTAGGGATCTGTGTTCCCAAAAAGGTAATCAGCACTTTGGACCATTTTAAGGGGAAATGTGGTTTTCAGCTATTGACTAGTTCTGATGACAGTAATACATTTAGGGCTTTAGTAAATTTAGAATTTTGTAAATTAACTTTTTAGTTGGAAAAATTGTGATATTTCTGCCGCTCTTTAGGAAGAGTAGGGAGGGATATCCATGGCTGGGTCAGATAAAACTATATATTGTCTGCAGAAGCTGATTTTGTGTGTCACATTTCTAACGCGCAGACCATGTATATCTAGGTTAAATTTGATCAACCACAGAAGAGGTTCTAGGGTAAGAATAAATATGAGTGGAGAAAAGGGGCATTCTTTGTGGGTGCCATTGGTGATGTAAAATCTGTGAGAGGGAGTGCTATTAACATTAACTGTAGCCAATGGAGAGGAGTAAAACCCCCATATCCAACTTCGCATAGAGTATGGGAGGTGAATATGCTGGAGAGTAAGATCCATAAACTGCAAATCCACTTGGTCAAAGGTCTTCTTTGCATCTGTTGATAAAAGCAGCAGAAGAATTGCCTCCAAATGATTGTATGCAATCAGATCTTATTTCCCAGTGGTGGTATTTAAGGTAGGTGTAAAGTCTGTACATGTATGGGATCTGGTTGGAGAGGTGTGTGTATGTGTGTGTGTGTGTGTGTGTGTTTGTTGTTCCCTTCTGATATATTTTATGGGTGAGCTGTTCAGTGGCGTAACCAGAGTTATGGGCGCCCGGGGCAGAACATTTTTTTCGCCCCCCCCCATATTATATAAACATCCACTAGAACTGTACCAGTTTAACCTTCTCCGTTGCCTCATACAGTTGGTAGGTTTTGTTTACTTGTACCATATAATGTACTTAAAGCCTTTATTGCTTTTTTCAATTCAACAGGTATTCAGCATTGAAATTCTTTCTTAAAATGTTAGGGTCAGGATAAATGCATAGGTTTTATTTATTAGTATTGGAAGTTATTTTTTAGAGCGCATTCACACCAAGTGGGCTGTCCAAATAAATGAACAAAGAAAATTGCCTTATATCTTATTGTTCATTTCATAACACTGCGCTATAGTGGTGTACAATGAAACAAAAAGGACATGTGCTACTTTTGTTCACTGCATTACAATGCTCTGCTGTAAATAGATATGAATGGAAGGGCATTTTGTAAAATTCCAATAAAGTAAAAGAAAAAAGTAAACATAACAATGCACTGTAATCAGCATGTGGGCACTGTGCATTCCACAGCGTACAGCAGCTTCTCCATTACTACCGGACTGCTGGTGGAAATTGTTGGTTATGTGTTTAAATGAAGCACTGAGATCTTGAGGAATGCTGAATTAAGTTTTACTTGCTTAGACGAAGATTACATTTGTGTATACAGCATCATGCAGGAAACATATAAATCATAGATTTAAGCATGCATATAGAAAAACGAGCATAGACTAACATTGCACCACAGGGCCATCTACTGCTCATAAGACATAGTTACAGTCAGCAACACTATTAGTGTATAGTAGCATATGTTGTTGCATTTCCAACAGAAATGAGGGTTACATAAAAGCGGACCTTTACACTCAAAAATCAAATTCTACCAATGCATCCCTCTTTGTAGGATGATTAACCCCTTCATGACTGAGGCCTTTTTTTAATTTTTTGTACCCATGTTATATTCCACATTTTAGGCCGGAAAATTACTTAAAACCCCCCAACATTATATATTAAATCCAGGAAGTAATAGGAGAGGTAGTAATGAAATGAACGATGCATTCTGTGTAAGATGTTGTGATGGGTACTGACCTCTACACACCAATGCTGTAGGGTAACTGATCACCAATGTTGTAGGGGTCACTGTCTACTGAACACTAGTATTGTAATGTAGAGGACACTAGCCAAACATGTTGTAGGCACCATTGGCCACAAATAATGTAGGGGGCACTGGCATCTGAACACTATTGTTGTAGTGGGCACTAACCACTGAACACCGACGTTGTAGGAGACCTTGAGCACTGAATACCAACACTTAAGACTGCACTCACCAATGAAACCCAACATTTAAGGAAAAACTCACTATAAACATCAGTGCTGTAGGGGTCACCCAACAGACTCTTGCAGCAATTGACAGCTCCACAGTGCTGCTAGAATGTAAGCAGTAGTAGCATCAGAATACCTGCCTCACTTCTTTATCAAAAATGTTATAGACTTAGATTGCTATAGATTATTTGGCTGCTCCAGTAGAACATATAGCAGGCTGGGAATGGCAGGATTGCTCTATCTCATCCTTTCATATTATATAATCTTTTTTGCAAGGTGCCCACCCTTTATATTTTGGACACCTCTGCTTATTTACAGAATAAACACTATATTTGATGGGGAAGCTCTGGCGTATGGTTAAAACAATCATAGTTTTTTCAGAATAAATTAGATATACCCCCTTATGGCATAAAAAATCTTTGCTGGAGTTGTATACTGTAAGTTAGAGGGGTTTCATAGAAACCAGGTGTTAGAAAGCAGGTGTTCTTACACTTTTTCAACTTTGCTCCGAGGAAGATCTTAAGTCCCTTTTCTCAATTGCAGCCTGAATTTTCTTCGTCAGGCACCTGGTTATTTAATATTTACAGCTTAGACACACTCTACAATCACAACTTAGGGGGGCAATGCTACTACTCTATTTGATCGTATAGCACAGCTTACAAAAGGTTTAATCTCTGTAACATATACGCATCTGCTATGTAAATATTTATTGAAATACCCTCCTTGATGTTTAAAAGTTTTAGTTTCCTGCAAAATCAGCTGGTCCCCTGAGCACTGACATCCTGTTTTAGGGTGGCTCCTTACCCTTGCCACCCTTGTGTGGGCTAGTAAGCTGTGTGTGTCTTCACAAACACTCAGGCAGAGCAAGGCAAGCAACACCCCTGCCACCTGCCCTCCACTTCTCCTTCCTCCCTTCTCCAAGCTGGTAGATGAACAGCTGCTGGAGAGTGCGCTCTCCCATGGGATCTTGTACTGGATGGGAAGTTCAGGGAAGCTGATCTGAGAGAGTTGGAGCCAGCTGTTTTGGAAACATGATGACTATAATTGCTTGGACAAAAATTTAAAGAAATACTTTGCTGGATTCATTATTGAAAACAAAATGTTGTGAGTAAAATACTATTTTAAGGAATGTTGTAGTTGTGGACATATCTAGGATAATGCATTGTGGACATGCCAACTAGTGATCAAAACTCTATTGTGTTCACAACTGTCAAATTATTACTAATATTTAGTGAACAATGACAGATGATCTGACTTTATACACTGACCATAGGCACTGATTTTCAACAGTGCATAAACACAGGACTATTATCCTCATGTTTATTAGTATACTAATATAAAAGGTATTTTGAAATTATCTACAGACAAATGACCTGTCTTTTGCTGTACACACCCATCTGTTTTCTTGGCATTCATAAAACATAGGAGTAATTATACTCCCACACTGTGTCTGCATGAATTCCCAGTAAGTTAAGCAACAGATTTGGCAGTTGTACATAAAACATGTATTTTAGTTGCTAAAATTCTTTCAGTTCCCTTGTGTTCATTGTGTTCACGTATGTAATTTGTGCTACTAGTAAACGCAAATGCACGAAAAAAAATACTGATTGCTACTCTTTGGCATATTCAATAAAGCTGTCCAAAGAGCAATAGTGATTTGTAAAACAAACAAAAAACAAAAACACAGTAATCTCATAGTTGCTAACATTCCAAAAAAAATTCAGAGGCAGTTTCTTGCGGTGCACCCAGCAAGCCATTTTAGGCAGAGAATGTATTTTAATTAGGGGTGGGGCATTCATTTTAGGAGGTATAGTGTTAGCCTAGTGTACAATTTAATTTTAAAATATTTCATATAAAAGAAGTGTAGCCCTATTGTGGTGTCAGGTCCTTTAAGAGGAAA
>NW_017307333.1:0-33663 GCF_000935625.1 Nanorana parkeri
AACTAGCAAGGGACGACCTACCACCTACCCTCGAGGCTCTGATAGCACGCTCCATCACCATCGACCGCAGGCTAAGGGAACGCAAGCAAGAGAGATCATCGGGAGGGGCCTACCTTCCACGCAAAACTTATAATACTCCTTACGCGGCCGCAGAAGAACCAATGGAGACAGGTGCGATCAGAGGTCCCTTATCCCACAACGAGGAGATGAATGGAAAACCGCTTTCCGCACTCGATATAGCTTATTCGAGTACACCGTGATGCCGTTCGGTTTAAGTAATGCACCCGCCACCTTCCAGTGCTTCATCAACGACATCTTCCGTGACCTTCTCGACATCTGCGTTGTAATATACTTAGATGACATCCTTATATATTCAGATAACGAAACAGAACACAGGAAACATGTCAGATGGGTACTGTCAAGGTTAAGGGCACACCAACTGTATGCAAAAGCGGAAAAATTTATCTTCGAAGCCTCCACTATTCCGTTCCTAGGATACATCATCACACCGGAGGGAATACAAATGGATCAGGTCAAAATCGAGTGCATTTGCAACTGGCCAACACCTCGTACTAGGAGAGCTTTACAGAAATTCCTAGGCTTTGCCAACTTTTACAGATAATTTATAAAAAACTTCTCTGCCGTTGTCAAGCCTCTCACCAAGTTGACAAGCTCCAAACAAAGATACACCTGGAACAACGAAGCTCAAAAAGCGTTCGAAACATTGAAAACTTGTTTCACAACCGCTCCCACTCTCAAGTTACCCGATCCCGAACTCCAGTTTATATTGGAAGTAGATGCTTCTCAGACGGCCATTGGTGCTATACTCTCCCAACGAGTGTCCGTTTCTACGCCCTTGCACCCAGTTGCCTTCCATTTAAGAACCCTGAACACGGCGGAAATCAACTACCCCATAGGTGAGAAGGAACTTCTTGCTATTAAGAGTGCACTAGAGAACTGGCGTCATCTCTTGGAGGGTGCCAAATTCCCAATTCCCATATATACCGACCATAGGAATCTCCAGTTCCTGAAAACAAGTAAAACCATTTCTTCCCGTCAAGTAAGATGGAGTTACTTCTTTGATAGATTTGATTTCCTTATCACTTACAGGCCGGGAGCGAGGAATGGGAAGGCGGACTCCCTTTCACAACTCCAGGAGCTAGAGAACGTCACCAATTCCCCAACGACTATTATTCCTCCGGAGAGAATACTTTCGGCCATCCTCGACATTAAACAGCAGTTGAGCAATCAACTGGAGACGGCCGAGATTCCCACAAGATTGGGAGTTCAATTGGGATCCGAGGGGTTCTACTATAAAGATTCCAGACTTTTTATTCCCCCTGCTATGCGGACCCAAATACTCCAACTAATCCATGACGCTCCCTTGGCTGGACACCCCGGTATCACCAAAACTTCAGAAATAGCAAAAAGATACTTCTGGTGGCCTGGGATGTCAAAAACGATACATGATTACGTCACTTCTTGTGACACCTGTGCCACATGTAAGAGTGAAAAAAAACGTCCCTATGGACTATTGACAAGTCTAGACATACCTCCCAGACCTTGGGAGACCATTTCTATCGATTTTATTGTGGACCTACCCCCCTCCCAAGGTCACAATACAGTTCTGGTAGCGGTTGACGTCCTCACAAAAATGGCGCATTTTATTGCTCTGAAAAAATTGCCCTCCTAGGTTGAGACAGCCGAGGCTCTCCTCAAGGAGGTCATCCGGCTACACGGGGTCCCCTCTAGGATCATCTCAGACAGAGGAACACAATTCGTTTCAAGGTTCTGGAAGTCCCTATGTTTTAAACTAAAGATTGATCATTGGCTATCAAGCGCATACCACCCCCAGACGAATGGGCAAACCGAAAGGGTGAACCAGTGCCTCGAACAATATATAAGTTGCTACTGTGTCCACTTGCAGGATGACTGGTGGCACCTGCTTCCTCTCTCAGAATTCGCTTTTAACAATACTGTTAACTCCTCAACGCAGCAGACACCCTTCTTCGCTAACTATGGTTTTCACCCCAGTTTGTTTCCCCCGAACGTTGTACCCACCAACGTACCGGCTACTGAAGACTATGTGGGAAATCTACAACAAATTGCCTCCTCCTTGAAAGCCAATATCGCAAAGGCCCAGGAACGACAGAAGGTGTACTACGACCTACGCAGAAGGAAGCCTCCTGAATACAGGGTGGGGGACTCAGTGTGGTTGAGTACCAGAAACCTCAGACTAAAAACACCTAGTAGGAAATTCAGTAGGCTGTTCATAGGTCCCTTTCCCATTGAGAAAGTCATCGGACCAAACGCTGTAAGATTACGGCTTCCCTCGGACTTGACCATCCATCCAACGTTCTATGTGTCTCTATTGAAGCCTTACCAACCGAACCGGTTCCCTGGAAGGAATCCTCCAGCTGCGCCTCCACTCCTTGTACACGGGGAGGAGGAATTCGAGATCGGGAGTATTCAGGACTCCCGTTACCGAGGACGACATCTTCAATACCTTATCAGATGGAAGGGCTATGGGCCTCAGGATGACTCATGGGAGCCGGCTGAGGATGTCCATGCCCCCCGATTGGTGAGGCAGTTCCATCTCAGGTACCCGCTTAGGCCCTCTCCGCTCGGGACCCCTGGTGGGCGTCCCTTGAGGGGGGGGGTACTGTAACAGACTTACCCGTCCTCGGTCCAACGCTGCCTGGCGGGGCCGAGCACGGCCAGCTCGGCAGCCAGCTCCTCCCCTTCAGGGCCATCCAGGACGGCAATCAGCTCCGCCCCCTCACGTCCATCATGTACAGGACCCAGCTCCTCCCCTCCGAGCTCGGCGAGGAGGGATTTAAGGGAGCTGAATTGTTTGTTCAGCGTCCGACCGTTGTGAACGGTGCACGCCGAACAAGACGAGGAGTTGGCTATTGCAGCACATGCACCCAAGGACCCAGCAGCGATCCCTCTAAAGCGCAAGTAGCCTGAAGGCATATGTGACAGTATCTACAGGGTTTCTGACTTATGCCATAATACTAAATCTGGAGTTAAATGGATTGTGAAGTGCTGTTGTGAACTTAAACACTGTGAAGGGGTGGATAACATAGTCTGTGCCTCAGCTCTCATATTCCTTCAATAGACTGTTAACCTGCTCACTACTGATTGTCTCCTGCTGGAGCTATACTTATATACTGTCATTTCCTTCAGTAGTCTACTATCAATAAGCATTGCTGAACCTGTGTGACTTCAAGCTGTGAGGGGTATTGCTATCGCAGTCTGTGCCTCTGTTTCCACATCCCTGCTAAAGACTGTTAACTAGTTCAATGCTGATTACCACCTGTCGTAGTTAAACCTGTGTGCTGTGAAGGTTGAAGTTTTACCAGGGGAGTTACACACTGCTAGGAAGCATTTCCCGCACACTTGCTGGGACTGGATCGGATCAGTACCTTTAACCACACAACTGAGTGACTAGAACCTGCTGTAGTGACATAGTGTGAATTGTGTGTTGCGTCTCCTATAAACACTACCGGCCTGTTGCGCCGTGGAAGCAGGTGTGTTGGAGGGATTCGCAATACTCAGTTCACCCAAACTAGATCAGGGAACCAGGAGACCCTGTAGCATTAACCTACCCCTTCTACTCTGCCGATACTAAACTCATAGTTGCCCAAGTGGCAGGGAATGATGTGAAGTGATTCCAAACCCTCCATCAAACACTAAATGCAGTGTGAAGGAAGGAATCAAAACTGAACCCTGTCATTACACCAGTAACTCCGCAGTTGAGCGTCCAGTTATAGCCTCACGGGTCATTACAGGACCGAATGAATTCAGGTTAGTCACTTTGAACAGGACTACCAGGGGGGTCCCCTTTAGGGGGAGTTTTCACTTTCTTAGGGGTACAAAACTGAATGTCAGCCTCCAATTTCATTAATCCATGAAGAGGAAGAATATCATCAGATAACTTCACTTTAAGGAGCTGTGCAATAGGATGATGGGGTAGCAATCCTCATACTAATTGACTGGTTCTCATTGAGTCCACTGCATCAGGGTGTTTAGCAGTGTGATACACCAGACGTGACATAAGTAATTGTAAGCGATTAATAAAAGCGGAAACACTTTCCCCTTCTTTCTGATGAGTCATATGATAGTCAGCAACCATCTGTTCAAGATCATAGTATGGTTCAAAATGATCAGACAATACTTGTATGTAATCCGTTGCACTTACCCCCTCATAAGTGTCTCGATGTAGACGGATTAATTCTGCCGCTGGTGATCGCAGACTTTCCATAACACGCTGATGCTTGCCTTCCTCTGAACAGGACCATTCTCTTAAGCATTGAAGGTTGTGCTCTTTCCATACTTCAAAACTTTCTTCTTCTTGTGGTACAGGAACATTACCAGAGAACACTTTTAACTTTCTATAATGTGCTGCTTGTAGCCCCTGTGCTAGCATCTCAGTCAGTTGATTTAAGGTGCCAACAGCATTCTCACTAGATTGTGTAATATTGACATCTTCCTGATAAAAATAATTAATTGGCATTTGTTCTTCTTTTACATGGACCTTTGGTGGCATAGAGGGAAGGTACTTCCTTCTGGGAGTAGGTTGAGGGCGCCACTTTTCTTCGTGTTGCTCCTCCATGGTTGACTGTTAAACCCACTTCGATCTCAGCAGACTGCCTCCAAATGTAGCCCTGTTTTGGTGGGGGTTTAAATGAAACTGCCCTCTCAAAACAGGCTATGACGCTAACCTGCAGGTAACTACGTGAGCCAGAGCCTTCGTTAAATAGAAGAATGGGTTTTGACAATAAATTTGGCAGTGCCTCCACCTAGAACAGGGCTCCTGCATATGAGGAGGTGCTCACTTCCTAGGAAATTTACTAGTGACTTATACAAGATAACTCAAAGCAGACTCCCAGCATAGATTTCTACCAGATCAGGGGGCCCTGGTGAGATTATATTTAAGGCAGAGTCGAATCCAGCTTGAGAAGACGCAATGCTGGAGCAGCAGCAGATGAATGCACTTCTTGAGGAGACCATCTGGAATGCGTCACCTATAAAGTAAAACAGACCTGTCTATTCTATCTCTTGGTCCCTGTTCTAATTCTAGGTTATCAATACAACTGGGCCTCTAACTGTCTAAGTGGCCATCGGATGCCTAACCTACCTCTACCCTATAATATTTACTGTTCCCTAAGCTAACACTTGCTAAGGAATTCCAAACCAATAATAAATAATAAAACTGCAAGTATTCACTGCAACAACAGAAGATTCACCTGATAAGACCTAGTCAGGTGAATTTAACTCTTATACAGCTGAGAAATCACAATTATCTTGCAGTATGCAAATAGCTCAATGATACTGAATCAGAGATAACTCTGTCAGGAATCTCAGGATTCTCACACAGGAGTCATGGCAACATAATAGAAAGTGAAACTACACAGTGCAGGAACACTTGCCTAATACATCTCCTTTTTGGTTTGGATGAACTCAGCACAGAATCAGCATGCAGTATTTCTCAGTTCCACAACATATGGCATGAGGGCACACACACTGAATATTACCTCACGAAAAGACCATATATCTAACTGTGGGGTTTCCTAACCTTTTAGCAGGGGCAGGAAGCATATCCTATGAAAAGGAAGAATCTGTTTGTAACAGAACTCTATGGTAGTGGATAACATTAATGTAAACAAAACCACAGAAAGTGTATAAAAGAACAGTTCCCTACACACTTAAAATTAATTTTGCATGCATTCAAATATATAACTAGCTGAACCAGGAAAATAAATATTTTAAGTTTTACTTGATCCAATATTAATTCTAAATTGTTTGACAGTTCTGTAAACCTAAAAAAATTAAAACAACTTAATTGGTCAGGCAGGTTAGATAACCCATCCCGAAGGGGCCAGGGGAGGCAGGCTGTTGTAACAAAAATGCCCCTCTGTCTGCAGCTGCACCCAAACACCACTACTGAAGCACTGCAACAGGCCAGGCACAGGACAGCCCTGAACAACGGCAGCAAACAGCGGGGGATTCAAACATCAACACTTGTAAGCATTAATGTAGTGTAGCGCTCACCCCCGAAGGAGCTGCTGGATATGAACTAGGGCTCTCCTACCTGCAGGGAGAAAGAGCAGGGGATAAAGAAAAGATACGTGAATCTGCAGTTGGAACAGCTTGTACGAGGTAAAATATGAGAATCTAAAACATTTATTTTCTTAAATGATGGTATATTTTTCACATCAAAGAAATGGGCAGCAAGACCTGAGAAGCCAGAAAATGTATATATCCTTAAGTGCTGGTTTAGTTATTTAATCTACCACTGAACAGTCAGACCCACAAGGAATATATACTTCCATGAAACAGTTCAATTAGAAGATATCTTTAGAGGTATTTAGGGATAAAGAATTGTATTTCTCACGCACTTTGGCTAAGTGTTCAGATTGATTTAGCTAGTAGTAGTTAGTCACATACAACTTGACTTGTTCTGTAATGTTATAGATGTTTCGTAGCTTACCCAAGCCACATCTTTAGTTCTGATGAGTGTCAGGAAAATCCCCCAGCTTTTTTATCCACACAGGTAGCACAGGTACCTTAATCTAATGTTGATGTATCTGTGGAAAGGCAGATGTTGATTGTCCAATAAAAGGTTGAAGGTGTGAAAATTGTTGAACCCTGTTCTAATTGCATAGTCCCGTCCCTTGGTGTCAGGAGGTCTGCAAAGGTGTTAAACCTTTGGTTTACATGGATGAAGATGTAAATTGTTATCAATACACCAGGGAAGAGATGTTAAAATGGCATTATATGTGGAGACAGATGGTGTGGCAGCCCCCCACCCCTGTTGAAAGATGGTTGTTCCAGTTTGACATGGATGGCCTCTTTTGCGCCTCTAGGCACCAGGGGCGTATCTGCCGCAAGACAAACAAGGCGTTTGCCTCGGGCGGCAGATTCCGGCAGGGCGGCAAATGTACCGGCCTGCGAGCTGGTACATTGTGGCCCGCAGCCAGCTCACAAGTCAGGTATGTGGTCAAGGACCGCCTACCTGACTTGCGGGAGCAGCTACACGGTCTGCATCTCTTTTGGATGCAGACCTTGTAGCTGAGTCTGCGCCGGCACCCGGATCCTTTCGGCTAGCGCTCATTCAGTGAATGCTGGCCGAAAGGATTGTGCAGGATCGACTACCGATCACCGGGACCGATTTGCCGCCTCACAGCCTCCTCCTTGCAACAAGGTAAGCAGGAGAGGGGGCTCTGAATTGTATTTTAGGTACAGCTCCATGTAAACGCCTGCACACCGCATGTAATGATACGTGATATGATTACATTCGATTAGGAATCAATCACTTTCCCTGTGTATTCAGGGAGAGTGTTTTCTAACCGCATGTAATTATATCACATACCATTACATGCTGTGTGCAGGCGTTTACATGGAGCTGCTGTCACCTGATCATTAACTTAGGTGGCAGCTGCCACTTGTAAACGCCACATTAGGGATTCCTGATGCAGTAAAATGCAAGTTTCTGATGCAGGAATCCCTAATCGCACCTAAACCTACAGATATGAAAGGGGCCTTATTGTGAGTGCATATTAGTGTCTGTAGTACCAAACCGGATATAGTTATATATTAAAGTATGAAATTTGGCAAGCGGCCCCCAATAGAGAAAACAATTTGTTGAGTGGCCCCTGAGACGGAAAAGGCGGGGGGCGAAGACGGCGCTCCAGTCGAGCGGGGAAGATGACAAGGAGGCCGTGTCGGGCGCCAAGGATGAGGAGGCCATGTTCCAAAGAGGTCAGGCCGTGCAAGGTAAGAGGACTGTGCTGGCAGAGCCCAGCATAGATTCTGCACAGCCCACCAAAGAGTCTCAGGTGGGCTGTGCAATACCCTTTGGTGGGCTCTGCAGGATCCGTAGGGGGCTCTGCAGTCTGCAAAGCCCACCACAGATCCTGCACAACCCCCCTGAGATCCTGCAGACTACAGGGTGTCTCTGCAGGGTCTCTGGGGGGCTTTGCAGGATCCATTGGGGGCTCTGCAGCCTGCAAAGCCCACTACAGATCCTGCACAACCCCCCTGAGATCCTGCAGGGTCTCTGCAGGGGGCTTTGCTGGGTCCCAAGGGGGCTTTGCAGGATCCATTGGGGGCTCTGCAGCCTGCAAAGCCCACTACAGATCCTGCACAACCACCCTGAGATGCTGCAGACTGCAGGGTCTCAGGGGGTCTCTGCAGGATCTTTGGGGGGCTTTGCCGAGTCTCAGGGTGGATTTGCAGGATTCATAGGGGGCTCTGCAGCCTTCAAAGCCCACCACAGATCCTGCAGAGCCCCCCTGAGATCCTGCAGGGTCTCTGCAGGGGGCTTTGCTGGGTCCCAAGGGGGCTTTGCAGGATCTGTGGTGAGCTCTGCGAGGTCTATGGTGGGCAGAGCCCACCACAGATCCTGCACAGCCCCCTGAGACCTTATTGTCCAAGTCACCATGCTCCTTTACGTGTAAGACACATTCCAAAAGGAGTAATGTGTTATTCTGTGCCCCTTTCCTGTGTAAAGTTGATGTTTTTGTCCACTGAGCCAATGTGTTCACTAAAAGGTTGTATCTCTGCTGTTCTAATATTGACCCATGTATTGTCCACACCAAGGATGGAATTAGGTAACTAGAACATGGTGGTTCCACATCTTTCACACTTCATATCCTATTCTTGGACAATCAACATCTGTCTTTTCATGGTGTCTGTGTTACCTCTGTGAATGTACACACTGGGGAATTTTCCCGACACTCATCAAATCTAAACAAATGACTTGGAGAAGCTATGAAATATCTTCAGAATTACAGAACAAGTCCAGGTGAATGTGACTTACTAATACTAGCTGTATTATGACCTGGCTAAAGAAAAACCTTCACATACATTCAAATTAATTGTTCTGACTTAACTTCGTCTCCACTAGGTGCATGGAATTTATGGGTCAATGACTTAGAAAGTACTGAACCTGGAGATAGCCAGGAAACTATTATTTTCAGAAAGAAGAGGCAAAAATGGCCACTTACATATTTTTATCTGTACAGGTTTTCTTTTATAAAGTAAAAGCTATTAATGGTGCCGCCAATGGAAAAACATTACAAAATTCTGTAAAATTACAATTGTGCAGATTTGGCAAAATTAATTCATGTAAATTTCGTTGCAATAAAAAAATATTTGTTTTTTTTCAACATATTATTTCACTAATATTATGATGTAATCATTTTTAATATCGTCCTTGTAAGTACAACACATGATGCTGTAAACATACGCTTTAGGAGGCTAAGACAAACAGTCTTTTAATTAAATGTGAAGAGATTATAAGGCTTACAGCCCATACGTTCTTGTGTTCCCCTGAGATGTGTTAGATGTGTTCCAGGAGGAGCAGTAAATACATACATCATGAACCAGGATCTTCTTGCTTTATCTCCATTCAGCTAAACGGACAGCCAACACTGCCTCAGAAAAGCCTGTGGGTGACAGCAGAACAATACCAATAATAGCGAAGCTATAAGCATGACAGCCAGTTATTAGTTGGATGCACAGGTCATTGAAGTGCTGCTATAAAGTATTGATGTGTATTTGTGTCTCCTCAATAAATGTTAAGAGTTAAAAAGTGAATGAAACAGTAATTTAAATCTATCTGTTACAGTAATTGATTCTATCTATCTATCTATCTATCTATCTATCTATCTATCTATCTATCTATCTATCTATCTATCTATCTATCTGTCTATATATATATCTGTTGATGATATTGTAACTTAGCAAAACAGCACATCGCCTCATGTTGCATATCATTCATATGAAAAACTGTGCTCGGCACCTGCTTCAATTTACACAGCAACAAGGCTGTCAGGAAAGAAATGAAAAAAAAAACAGACAACAGAAGAAAGTTGATGTTCTTTTTTTCACCTTCTTCCTTTTAAAGGATTTTTGCATCACTGTGAAAAACTTTTGGCTCTTGTTTTTCCATGTTTATTAACCCTGCCAACATTTTTAATCTAACACCACTGTTAAAGATTGGCAGGCTTCCAGGGAAATATATCAGCCAGCCTTATTAATTTCATGCCAAGTGCTGGAGGCGTGAATGTAGAGAACGCTGTTTGACTTTGGATAATAGGAATCAGGCAGCTTAAAGGCAGGGGATAAAGATCAGGAGCCCTGTGTCTCAGGAGGAGGAGCAGGTGCAGGCTTCAAGCAAGGCCTTCAGGCCCAAAGGGGCAGCCAATGCTTGAAACAATCTGCAGTGTCTTTTTTTTTTAATTTGGCATGTGCCTCTCACAGCTTAACAGACCGCTGCTCCACAAAGAGTGGTAAACAGAGAAAGGGAAATTAAAAAGAGGAGTCCCAGGGTAGACAAAAACAAATTAGGGCAAACAAATTACACAGAGTCAACAAATAAACAAGGGAACATCTGTGAATATATTTATGGGCTTTTCTGAATTTGAAAATAAATAAATAAATAAAAACAACCAGAGAAATGATGGTGGATTGTGTAATATGAGATTTTGAAAACGTGTCATTTTTAAACCAGGTTTCTATTTCTACGCAAACACATAATGTCAATCGTTCATGTTCGCTGGTATCTTATGGGAATGGCTGTAGTCTTTATTGGCATTACACAGTCCTAAACTTCTCACGGAAATTGGAAAACAGAAACAGCAACCTTGTTTGTACTTTAATTAATGTTTATTGTGCTTATTAACATTTTAGATGCATACCTTGTGGTACAGTTATGAATAAATGTACCATAATCGAAAGTGAATGCCCCCTGCGCTCAATGCCTTTATCTAACCATTCCCAATAATATAACAATAGTATAACTTAGCATTTCTCAACCTTTTTTCAGTCATGGCACCCTTTAAAGGTATTCAAAATCTGGAGACACTCTAGCCTAAAATGTAGAAAACATAAATGTAAAAATTATGTGTGCTTAGCCCCCAGAATCTATATCAGTCCCTTATAGGGGTCTGGTACAGATTTTAAGGGGGGACAACATACAAAACAAGTGGAGCTCCCCCTTCACATTAGAGTCCCCCCTTTCACATTAGAAGCCCCTTCACATCAGAGTCCCCCTATCATATCAGAAACCCCCTATTCCCATCAGAAGCCCCTCTTCACATCAGAATCCCCCCCTTTCACATCAGAAGCCCACATCACATCAGAAGCCCCCTATTCCCATCAGACCCCCTCTTTTATCACATCCCTACCTTATAATTTTCACAGCTGCACAGGTGCAGCTGCGGCAGCATGGCAGAGGGCGACCCCTTTCAAATCAGAAGCCCCCTATTCCCATCAGACCCCCTCTTTTATCACATCCCTACCTTATAATTTTCACAGCTGCACAGGTGCAGCTGCGGCAGCATGGCAGAGGGCGAGACGTGGAGCAGGTCTTGATGGGGATAGAATTCTGTCTACTTCTGAATGCTGGAGGAAGTCCTGGATGCAGCCCACCTATGATCAGCATCATGCATTTCCATGGTGCTGGTGGTCAACTCAATTGCAGCATGGAAATGCATGACACTGTTTGAACATTTGAATGCACCCCTGACCAAGCCAAAAAGCACCCCAGGGAGCCACCACGCCCTGGTTCACAAAGGCTGGTATAACATAGTGCACCTCACAATGTGGGAACAGTATACAGTAGAGCTGAATAAGGGTACGGTACATTTTTCTATACAATAGAAATGACAAAATTCAAAATACCAGAATAACAATGTCAGGCTAATTTACAAAAAAATTGTGTCTATTCATCAATTATCCAATCAAATAAGAATTTTGAATAAGATTTTCTTTTCACATGAGGGCCCATTCACACATTTTACTGCACAGGGTCAAAGCAGGTCACCGACAGGACACATAGGAAACCATTGTTTTCTATGTGCCCTATCCTCACTGCAATTAGGGTGTGATATGTGGTTGCCACCGCATGGCAGTATAGCATACTGCGCTGCTGTGCCGGGACCTGCATGGAGTGTACACATTTTACACTAAGGATAAATGTTAAAAAAAGAAAGAAACAAATGTAATCAGTGACAGCTCCAGCAGTGTGTGTAACACAATGCACACTTCCACAACGCACTAGATCATCTGTCAGGTTTTGAATGCTATATATGCTACCCCCGTACTGCAAGGGTTAAGTGCTCATTTTGGTCTATGGGCTACAATAAAGAATATATACTCACCTGAACCTCGGTCTTCCGTTGGTGAGCGCTCACCTCTCTCCCCCCTCTAACCTGGTGGTGAAATGTCCCTTGGTGTTCTCACGTCTCATGCAGCTGCAATAGACCTGATGACATAATGAGTTATTAGACCACTGAAGCCCGGGAAGAAGAGGCTGCGAGGACTGGTTTAGCTGCCAAGCAGGACTGAGGATCATGTGAGTATATCTGCTTTATTTTAGCCCCTAGACCAAAAGAAGCATTTAACCCTTGCAGTGCGGTGGTAGCCCCACTGCAAGGGTTCATTTTTCCATTTTCTGGAGTTCTTCTTTATCTTTTTCTAACCAGCTGCACAATGTATGTGAACAATCTCTTCGATGAGATATGTGGAAACTACTCATAGTTTTCATACAACCCTTCATAATTACTGGAAATAAGTTAGCTATGAAATGTTTAGAATCCTGCCAGTCATGGGACTAATACGAAAATGCGAACAGATCTGAGTCTGGGTCTTTTTTAAAAACAATACAGACTAATGATTTTAGGGCAGTTACTTTATAATTATGAAAAACTAACTTAATCCATAATTATTCAGCAATGGAGAATGGCAACCAGCAATAGAGGGCTACAGATCCATGCAATCCATGATTATACAGCAATGGCAACCAGGTATAGAGGACTACAAATCTCAGCAATCCCTGATTATTCAGTAATGGAGAATGGCAACTAGCAATTGTGGATTGCTGAGATTTTTAGTCCTCTATAGCCGGTTGCTATTCTCCATTCCTGTATAATCATTGATCCCATCAATCCATGATTATACAGCAATTATACGGGACTGCGTTTGGGTCTCACCAGGGCTGCATGCGGGACTCACCAGGGCTGTGTTTGGGTCTCACCAGGGCTGCATGCAGATCTCACCAGTGCTGCATTCGGGTCTCACCAGGGCTGCTTTTGGGTCTCACCAGGCCTGCTTTTGGGTTTCACCAGGGCTGCATTCGGGTCTCAACAGGGCTGCATTCGGGTCAAACCAGGGCTGCGTTTGGATCTCACCAGGGCTGCGTTCAGGTCACACCATGGCTGTGTTTGGGTCTCACCAGGGCTGCGTGCGGTCTCACCAGGGCTGCGTGCGGTCTCACCCGGGCTGCATTTGGGTCTCACCAGGGCTGCATGCAGATCTCACCGGGGCTACATGTGGGTGTCGGGCTCTCCAGGGGGTGCAGAGTCTCTAGGTGGTCCGGGTGGGTGCCAGGATCATGCCGGGCTCTGCAGGTGGGTGCTGGGCTTGTGCTGTGCTTGTGCCAGGGCTTGTGCCAGTCTTCAGGGCTGTACAGCAGTGTGGGGCAGTCCTTTGCTGTGCATGTCTCTCCTGGCGCCGAAAAGATGTGGGGCCAGACCGGCGCTGTCAAAGATGAGGTCCCCAGTAGGCTGCCTAAGGTCTCCAGCAAGCTCGGAACCATCAGGCAGCCAAACTTGTTCAAAAATTTAAAGGGCAGGTCGGCCCTGATATCGATACTGATTAGGCTGTGTTCTGGCCTAGCTGAGCTGGGTTCTTAGTATTGGCCTGGCTGGCTGGGCTGAGTTCTGGCAATGCTGGCTGGCTGGGCTGAGTTCTGGCAGTGCTGATTGGCTGGGTTACTTTCTTGCCTAGGTAACTGGCTGGCTGGGCATAGTTCCGGTCTGACTGGCGTGTTTGTATTGTGGCCTGGCTGGCTGGGCTGCGTTCATGCTATAAGAGCAGTATACATTTTGGTTAGGACAATGCAGGGGTTAGGATTAAGTCATGTAGAATTCAGAGGACAGCAGTATGTAGTGAAGAGTGCAGAGGTCAGGAGTTTGTAATGCAGAGTGCAGGAGTCAGGAATAAGTAAAACAGAGTTTAGAAATCAGTAGCGTGTAATGTGGAGTGCAAGGGTCAGTAGTATGTAGAGCACAGTGGTATGTCCCATGCCTCCTTACTTCTGTAACTTTCTTTCTCCACATCTGATAACAAAAAGTCTTGGGCATCCTCCTGCATCAAGTTACCGTGCTGAAATAATTTAGCTGTCTCCACCATATCACATTTCAGGGCAATGGAAGGATTAGATGTAGAGGAGGATGTAGGAGTGGGTGCATTTGCAGCTGCTGGGGAAAATCCATTGCTCTGCATCAGAGAGGAGGATGAGGGAGGCTCAAAAAAACAAAACAAAACAAAACTTCAAGGGGGGCCCAGCAGCTAAACCAGTAGTGGAACTACCGCCGGTGCGGGCGGTGCCGCCGGGGCCTGAGCCTACGGGGGGATGGGGCGGGGATCAGTATCCATTCAAACACAGGCCTGGGGCAGAGATGGGAGGACCGTTGGTGTCCGGCCGCCGGTTACCATCGGATCTGCGCCGAGAGTGTCCATTGATCAGATAGATTAAAAAAAGCCTGCAGGCACTGCAGGGGGCAGCCCTGGGCCTCGGCCGTGAGGACCCAGCAGACAGCCGCCTGAGTACACGGGCGCGCTGAGATGGACACACACACACGGTTGGTTTTCTGCAGCCTCCCCCACCAGGAAACAGCCAGAGGAGGTGAAGGTAAGTTAATAAATAAAATCATTATTTTTTGTAGCCCAATTGATGGCATTGCTGTATAAAGTAGAGCTGGTATTTGTAGTTCTATATAGCAGGTCCCATTCTGCATTGAAGCCATGCAGAATGGCACCCTCTATAGAGGACTACAAATCTCAGGAGTATTTTATACAGCAATGCCATTTTTCCAACTTTTTTTTTTGTGGTTGCTAAAGGGGATATGGTTTTTTTTTTTGGCGGTGGTGAGGGCGGGGGGAAATAATCTTGCACCAGGGCCCTTTGTTCCCTAGGTCTGCCACTGAGCTAAACAGCAACTGAAGTTGTTGCTGACACTTAAAAAGAACTGGGTACCAACCTCTGTAATCAAACAATATGAATTCCTAATGCACTGCAATGTACAGTTATACAGTATATCACAATACAGTAGAGTGAATATAGGGGAGGGGGTCGTGTAGCCCTTCACACTACAATTCACTGTAATAATGTAGCACAATACAATACTTTATAGTGCTATATATAGCAGCACTGTAAAACAGTAATTTATCTCTCCCTGCAAACAACACCCTGATAGGGAGGGCAAGCACATGACAAAACAACACACGGCAGTGCGCCATGCCATAAGGTGTGTGTTGCAGTGTACTGAAAAAATTCAGCCTTCACTACATTTTTTGTGCGTGTAGGTGCATTGCTGTCCTTTCATTCTGAATGGGCTGCCTAACACACCATGCATCAATGTACGAAATTGCATGGTGTTTTTAGTGTGAACCAACCTTTAAACAAGATGGGCACGTATTTAGGAAGGGAGAAAGGGGAAACAAAGATGTCACTACAGGGACAAATAAAGCCCTGTATAGAAACCACTCTGTAAAAAAAGCATTCTACCTAATTCTACCTAATTCTAATGGGGCAATCTTTTTCATGTTATATCCTATACCTAACAACAGTAAATGCAATACATACCGTTATCATGTTTACAAAAATGAGTGCAACACAATATGTCTTGTGTTTTTTTCTTCATTGTATCTATAAGAATGCCAAAAATCAAATATTAGATGTCCTAAACTATATCAAGATCGAGACATACTTTTGTTTATCAGTACAAAAATATTTCCATAATAACTACACTTGATTGAAGTCTGAAGAGAGTATCTTACAGTATCTACGTCAAAATCTTGTGCTGCAGTAATTTAGAGCTGTCAGTCTTGCACCTTTCAGAAGGACTAAATTCATTAGTTTATTCCAGAACTGATGAAAATAGGTTGTGAATCCTTTCCTTTGGTGATTGATCTTATTCCATCTGTTATGGAAAATGCAAATCTAGTTTATGACTTCATAAGAAGTACACCACGGCATGCAATAAAACTCACAGCAATAAGCAATAAGTAAATTATCATTCCTAATTCAAAGCTGCTTTTCAAACTCTGATGTGACATCCTAAGACAATGGGACCAGACCATGGAAAGCTCACTTTATTCTGGTGTGAAAAATGACCACGTCTGAGAAAACCTCTGAACTGGTGCCTGTCTTGTGAAGTAAACAAACTAGTAGAAGTGAAACTAACAGACAAAATATATAACTGGTACTAATCTTTCTGATTGATTATTTTTTGTTTGGCACAAAATACGATCGGTTGGACTGCTTTGATGCTGAAACTTTCACTTTAATTAAAGTGACATTAAAGGCAAAGCGTTTTTTCCCTCCCCCCCAATGTTAATTAAAACACTTACCTTAAATGATGTCTATTAATCCGATCTTCTTCTTCTTTCCTGAAGTTTTCAGCCTTCTCTCCAGCGCTGACTCCTCTGTCCTTGCTGGTACTTCCTGTCCCACGGTGTCTGCATGCGGGTGCACGCGTCCATATACTTAACTTGCGTCTCTCCCCGTCTCCCGGCCGAAAAGCCGAACTGCGAATGCGCCCGCCCTAAGATGCTTTGCAGCCACCCGAGCATTTTCGGATTTTCAGACGGGAGCGCGCGGGGCGGACATGGGTAAGTTTAAACCGATTTTAAAGCGTTTTTAAAAAAAGCAGTAGTAGAAACCCTTTAAATGAAAGAAGAATTCCGATGGGTTACTTTGCGCATTGATCTTTGCACATTGATCATTGGTCTATCTATCTAAATTTACACCATTTATTCACTCTACTTCCTTTTTCCTTGAAAATTTGTAATGTAATTGTTATTTTAATACCAGTCCCATCAGCAATGCATATTATTGTTTCTAAAGCCTCAAACCTATGTTTGTTTGGCTGATGGCCTGTATTGCTAATTACCAAATAGATACAAAGGGGTTAATTTATTAAAACAATTGCACAGCTTATTGATTCAGTGAAACTATATGTACATTCATAAGTTCCTTCTTAGGCTAGCCATACACCCTTAGATTTTTGTTGTTCAGGACCTGAACATCGAAAATCTAAGCGCCTCCACTTTGAAGCAAACTGTCTGACTTTCACCTCTAATTGGACTTTGCACGCCTTCCCACTTTTGGAGAAGTGACCTGAAGCTTCAAAGGCAGTTCCAGCTATGTCTGTAATGCTAAAGAATTCATAAGAAGGCTTTTTTTGAGCTTTAAGAGCGGTTAGAACCTATGTATATACTATTTCTGTATGTTTTCTCTTGTTTTGTGTTTTTCAAGTCTAGAAGATAAGTTCATCCACATTCTTGGATTTATTTTATGTGTTGTTTATATTGTTACAATATAATCCCAATGATATTAAAGTATAATGGAATCTACCAATACGTGAAGTGTGCTGCTCTCGCAGAAGCCTATTCTTTTGTCTTGTTTAGTTCATGTGGTATGTTTTTTTTCTGTTCCCCACCTCCTGTTTTGTCTCTAGTAAGTTCCCAACTAGATGCTGCTTCCTTATTCTTCACTGTTAGTTTTACATTCCACAGCAGAGACAGGGCTTAGGAAAGTCATTGTCTTCTTACACTATGTAGGGCCAAAAAACATCCTCTGTTTTGCACTTATGTGAAGTAAAACCACTTTCAGTAGCTTGGATGTAGCTCTGGTTGACTTGCAGTGTTCTGTTTAGTGCCTGGGCCCATACCCTGTTGGTTATGTGTTTACATGAAGCACTGAGATCTTGAGAAATGCTAAATTAAGTTTTACTTTCTTAAAAGAACATTACATCACAATAGAGCATTATACAGCACACAGAGAGAACTTCCCGTGTATCATAGATAAGCATGCATATATAGACTAACATTGCACTACAGCCCCATCTACAGCTCAAAATACATAATTACAGTATATGCTGTTGCATTTGCAATGCCCCTTCTCAACAACATATGTGTTGCTATATGACATTCAGCCTCTTCCGAAGCAAACTGTGACGATCCTTTGGCAATGGCTTAGTGAGTGCAAACACAGTAATTTCTTCTGATGAGCAATATTGAATGTCGATAATGTCTTGCTCTTGAGTGTCCCTAAGCAGATAATACTTCACGTCGATGTGCTAGGTTCTAGGGTTGACCCTTTTTGATTGTGTCAGCTTCATACATCCCTGGTTATCTTAAAAGATCAGGATGGGGTTTGACATGTCTACGCCCATGTCCAGTAAAAGGTGGTGAATCCATATTGCTTCTTGACATGTGTGTGCTGCTGCTATGTATTCAGATACAGTTGAGGAAAGTGCAACAGCTGTTTGCTTTTGGCTAGACCAACGTATGGTTCCTTCCCCATATTGAAAGATGTAACCACTTGTGGATTTGCGGTTGGTTCAGTCAGCGGCCCAATCAGCATCCGCTCCCTGCGTATCATAGATAAGCATGCATATATAGACTAACATTGCACTACAGCTCCATCTACAGTTTAAAAGACATAATTACAGTATATGCTGTTGCATTTCCAAAAGGATATAACCTCTGTGTCTTGGTAAAGAGGTAAGCCCATGTGGATTCTGCCAAGTCAGCAAATGACTATATTGTCTGCAATAATAGTGCAGAAAATGGTGAAAGGTCTGCTTTAAGTCGGCCTAACATTAACATTTAAATTTTACATGAAACCAGGACACATGTCAATATGAGAAAAGATCTCTTGTGTGACCCAAAACTTGGGCAGCTTAGATCATATGGTCTGTGCCTACCAGGAGAATATTGACAAGTTCTGTCAGGTAGATTCTCAGAGAGACAAGAGGTTCCGCAAAGCACAATATTATGTAGCAAATATGTGTGTACCCATGGACATGCACAATTATCAACATTACATTAAAACAGGGTTTTTTAACACATGAAACAGACTCTTGAACCAGACCACTCATTTCAACAACAGTCTTTCTATAAGATTATATGTGCATGTAATGTATTTTATGCATGTTATTTACCTGTAAAAACCTCCCATCCAAAAGCCCTGAGACTACTGTTGGGTACCACCATCTTGGATGTGATATCAGCAGCCTCAGAGCTGTCACCCAAACAAACTATGAGTCTTAGTTAATACAGGGCTATTTACTCACAGTGTGACTGTGCAGTTTGGGCCATCACTGTCACTTGAGGTAGTCACTTGGTCCTTAATACCTGGAAGTACTGGTATTTCCTTTGTGCACCCTTTCTTCCTTCCCAGTATATATTTTTATACTACCCTTTATTTTATTTCACCTTTACTATTTCTAGATGAAAACACTACGGGGTGATTTATATACAATTAGCAGAGCCATTTGTCCTACAAAACTCCCTGAATGTTTATTCTGTGAGAATGGAGGCAAAAATGAATGCTCTTAGTATATTTTCTTTTCAGGTTGAATGCAATATTAGGAAAATATCTTATTATGGCCACTAGATGGGGCTGAAGAGCATAGGAAATAAATACATCTTTCTTTTGCTCCTTAGTGCCCTCTAGTAGCCATAATGTGGTATTTTCCTAAAATTATATTCAACCTGAGAAGAAAATATACTAAGAATGTTAGTTTTTGCCACCATTCACACAGAACAAACGTACATAGAGTCTTGTAGAACAAATGGCTCTGTGAATTGTTTATAAATATACCCTCAACCTCCCTGGCGGTATTCCAGAGTCTGGCTCGGGGTGAATTTTCCATACCAGGAGCGGTAACCCCGAGCCAGACTCGGGGCTGCAGAGAAAAGTGACACTTACCTTTTCGCTGCGAGCCCGCGGCGTCCTCTGCTGTATGCGGCCCGAAAATGAAACTAAAAGTCAGATGCCGGCATCTAACTTTTAGTTTCGTTTTCGGGCGTCACAGCCGGCGGGAAATTCAAAAGTGAAAAGTTGCAATGATATTTTTTTAAATAAAGCCAAGTTAAATGTATTCTATTATGATTTTTAAGAAAAAAATGGAAAGGAACATATAAATTATATATGTTAAATGTAATGTCCCAGCTCAATGAATGTTGAAATTAAAAAGATCTGAAGCAGTTGTTTAAAACGTGGAAAATAACTCCAATTATTATGGGATAATCATTTATAAGAGATCAACCTTAATTGTTATGAAACAGCCATTCAAAGCTTCTCTTGCAAACAAGCCCAAAGGCAGAAGTTGTGAATTTCATTCAAAGGCCATCTGTTATACAATTTTTAGAGATCATCTCTTCTATGCCGGGGCACTTGTAAATGTAATCCTGGCATTTCTTGTGTGTTAACAGACAGCAGCGATGCCAGATAAATATGGTAAACAATAGGTACTTGTTTCGAAGTGAAATGAGTTTCCTTTCTAGAAAAAGCACCATGGAAAAAGTTGTGAGTGAAACTCCTGGGATTTAAAGACTTGCTGCTGCCATGTGGCTAAACAGGCAGACATCTGCGCACTGTTCGAGGCTTTAAAGAATTCAGTCAAACCACTAGAGGCTTCATTTAAATAGGATCAAGTGGTGAATAAAAGGACCAAAAAGCTAATTATATTCCTAGGTCCCATGAAATAAAATACAGAGATACGAAGGGCATGTACACAAACAATGATACATGCACATCTATTGTTGGAGCTGTAATTCTAGAACACTTTATTTAATACTATAAGCCTAAATAAAAAGAAACAAGATAAATTTTAACATCTGGTATACCATTGATGGGATCAGCAAATGTATATGGTACCTCCCCTTCTATTTGTAACTTCAGAAAAGACCACTGGAGTGAATTACATCATTAATTTAAAGTAAAACTGTAAGTGAGAAAAAAATATGAAAAATTATGTTGCATAACAGGCATTATAGGGTGCTGATGCATGAGTGGTCTTTCAACAGTCTTGAGCACTGTCAGGTGGCGGGACGGGGGAAGGTTGCCTAGCCCTGTGCACATTTGATTTTCAGAAAGTTGAAACTAGCCTCCGTATTATAGTAGCTTAAATGGACAATCATGATTGCAGTCAAAGCTACTTTAATCAGTTTTTAGTGATGGATTTAGGTTGGGACTGAACCCAGTCCAAACCTTATCTCCTCCTCTGAACCCAGAAGAATCCCCGTCCGAACACGGAAGAAAGCTCCTTCTGTGCCACCCTATCAGCAGCTGGTGGGGAATTACCTGCCAGCAGCTTGATGTAAGTGAAGGCACTAAATGCATTGACCTTATGCCCATGGCACTTCCTTGTTTGGAGAAGCTCAGGTTCAGATCATGGAACCTGGCTCATCCCTAATCATTTGTACAAAAGGAGAAGCTGCCCCAGGCCAACTAGTGAAGGGGTACCACCAGACCCAGGGTCATGTCTAGCTCAGCCTTTATTACCTCAGGAAAAGCAGGTACGGTAAAGCATTGATTTAATATAATGGTGGTCCAGTGTTTATTAATGAGTATGTCCAGTCAAAATTTTACCCCTATTTAGTTTTTACTGCTATTTAGAGATTTTCTCTCACTCAGGGTCCAAGTGACAACAGTAATGGAAATTCTACAATAGCAAAACAGGCATAAACAAATGTTCTTTTTTTGGTAGAGTAGAGGGAAGGCTAGAGTTCCTATCAGATATTTATTGCTGTCTGAGTCCCTGTTGCAGACTTCCCTTCACTTTCTGCCTGGTGAAACTGTTGTAACCATGAAAGTGAGGGGAATGGACCCACACGGATAGAAGTAAAAACCCAATAGGGTTCAAATCATTCTCCACTATATCCAAAACAAAACAAAAAGTTTGGGCTGGACATACATCTTAAATACATATAACAACCCCTCTGTTCACCAGATGTTATATGTATACAGATTGTGATCCTTGAACCTATCTAGCTGATCACGCATTGATGTTCAATGTGTACAAGGATATTTATCAATTAAATCTCTATTACAAGCACAAAGGCATGGAATCTTGTGCATCAGCTAGGGCTGTAACTTACTTGCACATGGATACAAAACATGCATGTGGTTCACTAAGACCTTTCACCAATTCACATTTTTTACTGTCTTGTTTAATGATAGACATGCACACTTGATCTGGTTTTACTTCTATGAGATATGCATATTCACAATCAAAACAGTAGTTACATCAAAAACATTAGAGAAATGTTTTTTTTTTAGGCACACCATATAGCAAACCACACTTGTTAATAAATTCCATGTACATATTGTGGCAGTGCATGGCAATGCCACGGTGTAATTTGGCAATACAGTCACCCAGGACTCTCAGCCAGAGGGGCTGAGCAGTTCCAGGAAGCAGGTACTTTTACAGGGACCGAGCTGGCTATGCAGTTCTTTCCAGGTTTTCTGGATTTGGCTTTAGGGATCCTGGAACTGGGAGATTTCGAAGAGAATTGGGAGGGATGAAATCTCCATTCCTGGGCCCATGGTTTAGTACTGGCCAGCACCTATTGATTGCACACCTGGCTAATGTTTGGGGCTCCAGCTGAGGAAGAGGAACAGACATGTTCAGGGGTCAGAGTGGAGCCAGGTGGCTTTGTGTGTTAGAGGCACATGGGAGACAGCCAAGGAGGCTTAGAGAGTAAGTGACACACGAGCGATGTGTGTATGAGTCCTACGAGAGGTGTGAAAGCTATTGAGAGCTGCTAAACAGTATTGAGCACGGCTGTGAACTGTGGCTCTGTTGAACAACCCTAAAGTCCAGGGACAACCTTGAGTCAGTGAGACCTTGTAATATATTCAGTTTGCTGATAGACAAGTGGACCTTATGTTGTTAATGAAGAAAGCAATTTTTCTGTTGTAGAAGAAATAAAAGACCGTCCTTTTGATTTTAAAGTGACTTCAAGACTGGTCATTAAGTGCTCACCATTGTGCTAATATCCCCAAACAGCACAATATGCTATAGCTTGTATGTGTTCACTGTGGACACATTGTAAATTCTGTAACCATATGATTTGTATATGTTCAATGCGACGGTGTACTTTCTAATTTGTGTTTGTTACATTAAACTTTATCATTCATCATTTTTTCAATAATGAATCCAGACCAAACAAATCTACATTACCCAGAAAAGTATCTCTTTACATTTTCACCCAAGCACGTACAGTCATCATGTTTCAAAACAGTTGGCTCCAACTCTCAGCTCCCCTGAACTTCCTGCCCAGTACAAGATCGCAAGGACTGCATAGTCTCCATAAGCTGTCCATTTACTAGCTTGGAGGTGGTAGGATTGGGGAGCAGAGGATTGACATGCCTTGCTGTGCTTGTGTGTTTGTGAAGACATACACAGCTTACTAGCACACACAAGGGTGGCTCCATAGGAACCCGCAAGGGAAAAGAGCCACCCTAAAACAGAATATCAGGGCCAGTGCTCAGGGGACCAGCTGATTCTGCAGGAAACTAAAACTTTAAAACCTCATAGAGCAGCGTTCATTGTAAGTGATTTAATCACCATTTGAAATAGCTTAAAAACATTTTGACTTTAATATCACTTTAAGAGTTAACATGTACAATGACTGATTGTTGCACATGATGTAAATACTTTGCCATCTATACCTGACTATATATGGTCCAGAATTAGCCTTGATCTGAGTACACAGAGGCCAGTTAGATGCAAAGTAATCAGATTCCAGGCTACTGCCATACACCTTTGGGGTGCTTGGTCTGGTTTGGGCCTTGCTGTTTGGGGGTGAATTTCATCTTACTGTTAAAATTAGTTGGATTTTAGAATTCCTATCTCCAGTATCCTTGCTACACATGGAACTGATCTGATAGAATGTTTACATAGGCTTGACATGGAGCTACTTTAACTCATTAATCAACACCACAGTTCTGTTAGTTTATGTGTTCAGAGGTTTAGGGAATGTGTATATTTAGAATCATTTAAATATCAATGTTAAAGTCAACTGATGGATGACAACACCTCCATTCAAATTGTATTATTTATCTTCCCTTCCATTGTGATCTATTGCCTGCTGATAACAGCGAACAACAGCAAACAATTGGATTGCTATTATAATGGACTCCGCATGTATTTTTGGCGGTCTTGTCAAAATATCTCCCTATTCTGGATCTATGTGTAAACTCTTTGATTGTAAGATTGTATCATTCCTTCTTACAATTTTTATATACTGTGCTCAGATAGTGCTCTCAAACTTTAACTGTAATATCATTAATACAGCTGTTCCTGCAAAAAGAAAAGAGTAAATACTTACATATCTCACTGCCCTTACTGCCAAATGCTGCTCTGTTTAAGAGAAATCTTCTGAAGTGTGCTGAGAAACCCACATTTCTTGGAGTGTCAATCTCCTGTGTCCCCAGTTGTGCTCAATGGTGCCTCCCACTGACCCCTACGTCTCTAAAAGAACACAGTAGTGATGTGGAGGTCGATGGGAGGAACTACTGAATACAGCAGGGGATACAGGAAATTGTCAGTGTTGGCTTCTCAGCAGACTTCAGAGGAAGATTTTTCTTTAACCTCTTAGGTACCAGTGACGTACATAGTACGTCATTGGCAGCGGGCCCGTTTAAACAGACTCCTGGCGGCTTTAGCTGCCGGGACTCTGTTTAAAATTGCTGTTGGCTTTACAATAGAAGTGATTCTGGCGGCTCAGCTGCCATCAGATCGCTTCTATGGGCCAGTAAAGTGTCCAAGGCCCCCCCGCCCGACAACCGGCATTGTTTCCTGGACTCCGCTGCCCCTCCTGCGGGCCCGGGACCAGCATCTCGGGTGTCTGCGGGAAGCTGGGGAAGAGAGCGGCAAACGTCTGTTCAACAATCTCCTCCCCGCTCTATGGGACTGGAAGCGTCGCGGATTGCATCACTTCTGGTCCCTGAGCGGTCATTGCTTGGCAGTGAAAGGGTCCTTTAGGGGTTAATGGAGTGCCATTTAGTGGCACAGATTGGTGGCTGTCAGGAGTTTAGAGCTTTGGAAATGGTCACATCACCAGAATAAATAAAACAGTATTATATTATGAATAGTAAGAAGATAACCTGTCATATGAAGTCAGGTGTGGTATGAATCTTTTCACTGTGCCAGTAGTCTGTCAGTCAGAATGAATTGTCCATGTCTTTATTGAAGTATAGGGGGTGATTTACTAACCTAAACACACGCACGCACCAGGTGCGTGTGATTTTTACACAGCAAAGCGTATTTATCAACCAAAAAGTCTCTATAAGCATGTTTCCACTAATGCCATATATGGAAAAATCATGCACATGATGCATATATAATGCTGCTTCACAGTTTAGACAAAAATGGTTATCTCATGCATTTACATTCCTGCATTCATCAACGCAAGCAACACAATGTAGAGCTAATTTACACAACATCACCTTGCAATTCAGGGCAGGGCTTTGCACAACACACCTGCTGGGTGTGTACACACTACAAAGGTGTTTAGATTCCACCCATAGATCATGCTGGGAGGGAACACACTACAGAGGTGTATACATGTTCGTGGTGTGTTTATAAGGTTAGTAAATCAACCCCATAGTCTCACAGGGTTACAAGGGCAGCCAGTACTTCTCATCTGAGACATAAAGTGACAGCAGTCAGTAAGGACAACAGTTTATTACTTTATTACACTATATTGTCACGTTTGCACATTTGTTCCTAGCATATTGTCATGATTGCCTTTTTGTTGCCCACATATTGCAATAATTGCTCATTTGTAGTTCATGCATTATCAGAAATGCCTTTTATTTAGTCTCCATATTGTCAAGTCATCTCTGTTTGTTTAGAGGACCATATTACTATATAATTTAATCCCCTGCAGGCCAGTAACTATTAAACCACAGCACTGTTATCCCCATATTTGACCTTGGCTGCTATTTTACCATAGCTTCTATTTTGGTCCCTCCCTTCAGCCTGAACCAATCCCAGGCTTATTGACATGGAAAGTTCCAAGGTATGGACACAATTCCACCTAGCAATGCACAAATCTGTTGTGTCAGCACTGAAAACGGCACTGTGTATGGCCAGCAATTATTTAACAGCTTACAGATGGGAGGCAGATATGTAGTTAGGGTGACTAACATGCTGTTCATTCTGTGAGAACAAGCAAAAAAAGATTCTATTTAAATGTTTTTGAATATGTTCTTTTACTGATTTCTCTACACTGCAAGCCTGATTTAATGAACTATGTTATGGTAACTAGCCTACAAGAGGGAATGGGTTTTAAAATCCAATTTACTTTCAATGAATTTCAGTGGTGTAAAACCACAGTTACAGTGAGTACACCTACAATTATGTTTAATAATCACTCTGCAGCATACCTTGTATTTATGGATATATAATTTTGTTGTATCTGTCATACCTGTCAAAGTATAACTGCAAAGTAAACCTAAATTAGAACACAAGCAATAAATGACAGTCTTGTTAACCATGTAATGCAGCATGCATTTCATTGTGCACTCAATTTAAAACACAGCACTTATTCAAATGATCCAGGCTTTAACACGCAGATATTTTGTTCCTTAGATGATCATGGTTAGTATTTCCCACAGATTCTGATAGTCAAATTATATGTCATTATAGGCAACAATTTATGGTTATTTACAAACTGGAAAATATATTGGGGCATGCTGCATATTCATTTGTAAGATTGCCCAATTTGTACACAATTTCTATGCATATCAAAGAATGTGGACATTTCTCAGTAATCAGGTCTTATGCTGAAAAAAGGCTTTAGTCATTTCTGTGGGTTTGTATGTTCACCTGATAACAGACATTGAGATAATAGGAAAATATAGTCTTAACTAGAAATGGAGGGCACCAAAGTAGAATTTTAAAAGCTTTCCTTCACCTAAGTCAATTCCATGGCGAAGCAGCTCACACACTTTAATGATCCAGTGAGGGATCCCTGCAGGGCTTTTCTGCCCATCATGCTGTGAACACACAGTCATCTTAAGGGCCTTTGTCAGTGAGCTTTGGGTTCATGTCCATGGCATTGGTTTGACAGGCTTCTAAAATCGTTCAGAATTCTTTGACAATTGCAATTGACCTGCAGTTGACCTCCGTCTGACCTACCTGCATTTGATCTGTTCCAAGCTGGATTTACATTACCATAGACTTGTATGGGAATGCAAAACCTATTTAAAGCAAAGAAAAGCCCATCAACACAGGCCCTTAGTTTGTCTGGCTCTTGAAGTGGCCCTACAAGTGATCTATGACACTGTGTCCCTTTTGTTCTTACTGTACTTGTTTATTTTTAATGTTAATGTTATTAATTATTGCATAAAGCAATCATGGTGTGAAAGGGTATCCAATCTACATTTTTAGTCAACAATGTCTGAAGGCAAAACTGGATCATTATACATTATTTTATTTCTAGTGCTGCTTCTGATTTGATAAAGTAGCCCATAATGCAGTGAAACAATGCAATCTTTCAAAAATCATCTCTTAAAATGAAATATCAGGTTTGTTTAGGGTCAGAAAATATTTCTCACTGATTACATTTTTACATATGTATTATTATTATTATTTATGCAGTCTTTTTTCAGATCCATTACTGGCAAAATCTCCTTGTTGCTGGCCACACTTGTACAGGTGATTGCATATTAAGAAGTGGCCACATAGAAATTTACGGAGATTGTGTAGGCACAGCAAATGGCAAGAAGATTTTGGGTGGAGAGTCTAGCGATTGCTACAGGACATAGCTTTGGGATTCAGGTACGTATGCGTTAAAGGCGAGGATGGGGGGTTTCTCTGATAGAAACCCCCATCCTCGCTTTTGTTTGGAAAAGTAAGTGGGGAGATGAATTTTTGTTAAAATTAATGTGTTTTTGAATGTTCAACTCAGAGGGTTATTCACTATTCACTAACGCAGCTTCAGCTGATCCTTAGGCTCGCATTGGTATTAGGTATGTTCCTAAGATAGCAATCAGTGTTGATCGTGAGTATTTTATCCCGAAAGGACTTCCACCAGCAAATATCAGAGTTGGAAGGCAAAATCTGAAGATTTGTGGGGCAATAATACCAAGTAAGTATGGTAAGTATTTTGTATTTACACTCTTACTCCTTGCAATACATGAGCAGTGTATGGGGGAGAGTGAATGCTTTATTTCAGTCTGCTGCAGAGATAGATTTTGGACAGTCACTTTCCCATTGAAGTTGGAAGGAAGGCAGGGCATGTTTTTATGGTTTAGAAGTAATTGATATAATAGAGAGCTCATATGTTGTGGTGGAAGCATCTGGGTACATAAAGTTTCAGTAAAGTTTTCGATGGGTGATGTAGGTGGGTTGAGGGGCTCAGAGTTTTGGGAAAGCTGGGAAGTTGCCTGTGCAGGAACTATACACTTAGCCTACTATAACATTGAGATTGAAGGTCTTTGGGTAAGATAATATATGTTGTGGAAATGTTGAGGCCAAAAAGCTCTATTCCAGGTCCCAGTGCCAGATACGTGAATGATATCTGGAAATTGAATGTTATATAGAAGATAAGTAGAGAGACCTTGGATGGTGGAATGGTTAAAGCTCTAAAGGACATTTAAGGACATTGATTCTACCAAACCATGATCGCTGGAGAGAGAATCAACTTTGGAGGATAGATTTGAGAGAATAGAAAACTTTCATGTTGTTTAAAGAGAAGAGCTGAAAAGAGGTCAATGAGGATATGAATTCCTAAATATTTTAGGGTCTTCCAGGCCAGCAAGGGTCTTGTGCAGGAGATCTGAATCAACTCTGTTGAATGCTTTTTCCTCAGCATCAACTGATAGCAGACAGGGGACCTGGGAAGTAAGTGCAATTTGTTGTTAGTATCCTCACATGCTTCTCTGTGTGATACAAACCCTACTTGGTCAGTATATATTAGGGTAGGAAGCAGAGATTGTAAACAACTGGCAATTAGTTTAGAATAATGTTTGATATCTCCATTTAATAATGAGATCAGCATATAGCTGCCTTAATCAGTTTTACCTTTACCACGTTTCAAGATGACAGATATATAAGCCTCTAAGGGCTGAGGTGTGAAAGGGTGATTAGAAGAAAACGCGTTGAAGGATTTAAGCAACATAAGCAACAATTCCTATCTAAAGTATTACAAATGTATTTGTGGAAATATCTGGGCCTGGGGCCTTGCTAATGGATGTCTGCTTAATTATTTTGAGAATGAAGAGTTTAATGTTTCTAGGTCACCCAATGGAAGAGGAGAATGTTAAGTACCTTTCAGGTACAGAAAGTAGAGAATTTTGCAAACTTCTCTTTCGATTGGGAGCTAAATTTGTGATATATTTTATAAAGGTTAGAGTATTATTCTCTAAAATTATCCAGTATATCTGACTTTTTGTAAACAAAGCCTTCAGAAGCACAAATTAGGTATTAGAGCAAGTTATTATTTAAGCATCAAGAGAAAAGTTTGGGGTTAGAGTCACCCAAAGTGAAACTATGAAGGGCCAGCAAATGGTCAGACCACATTTTTGGGCCAATACTAATATTAGGATGTGCATCTAGTAAGTTTTGGGAGGTAAAATGTAGTCTATTTGACTATAGTAATTATATAGAGAAGAAATAGGCAAAGTTCTTTTTTGTTAGGTAGTATGTTCCCCAGAAGTCAAGAAGTTTCAGGTGGGTTAATTTATACCTAAAGCCTATCTCTGGGCAAACCAAAAAGAGATACCCCTGCACTGGAAGGGTTTACTACTCATTTATGCCTAGGGAATCAGAGTGCAGCACTTTTAACTACCTGATCCCTGATTCCACTGGCTTTTCTCTCCCTGCACTCCAGCAGTCAGAGGCCCACTGATGCCATTACGTCTAATGCAGGATGATGAGGGACATTTCATCAGCCGGAGTAAGGAGGAAAGAGGTGAGGGGATCATGTAAGTAAAAGTGGTTTATAGAGGTTTTCTCATTGGATGTATCATGAAATTCAGAAACATTCAGGGGAAATTTAAAATTAGAATCACGTCCCAGAATTATTTGGAATGTATTATTCTGCAGAATGATTAAGAATATTCGGGCAGCTTTGGTTAGATAATAATTAGGAAGATGTTATGGTAGATGAGTTTTAGGAAAAGTTATAGAAATGTGTGGAGTTTAAAGAATCGGTATCTACCAAGAAGGTCCATTTTAGACTCAGTAACCTGTGCTTGTAAGGATTTATGAATAGTAACGGAGATGCCCTGGCACTGAGTTATCACAGCAGTTAGCTAGTCAATTAAGATGCATCTGCAACATACTAGAAAAATGCAAGGAGGCATGGGTGTAGATATATGATAAGTTTGCTGAGGTGTACTTTGGTGTGGTACAGCTAGGGTGGATGTTTGTTTGAATATGCCACACTACTACCAAAGAACCCCAAAAGCTTGAACCTATGTCAATCCTGTGGAATTTGGTGAGTATGACAAAGCTATCTGTCTCTATCCTTTTATGCATCCATATAACCAGATATGCAAATGAAAATGGTCAGCCTGATAAAAAGGGTAAATGTACTCTCAATGGGAACACAGTCAGTTTTGAAACAGGGTGTTTTTTCTAAATATTCACTGTATCCAAAATGAGGAGAAAAATAGTTTTTTTGCTAGAATGATAAAATACATCAAACACAGCCTCTACCCATACTTATAGAATTACAGAATTATAGATTTGAAGAGAAGATGCCCAACCCCTCTCCCCATTGCTGACATATTGAACCTGCTAAAAGTAAAAATAAACTGATACACTAAGCCCTATGGTCATTTTAAATTTTGTTGCACAGGTCTATGAAATGACAACTGAATGCCAAGTCTGTCCTCCTCAGGCACATACACATATGAATAAATACCTGATCAGAATAAAATACAACTGGCATTTAGAAGCAGAAATTAGATGAACAGTTTATAAAGATGAACTGCCTTGTTAACAATTCAAGAAGATGATCATTCCAATTTACTAAACAGCGCTATTCTCTTTATCTCTGCTTGTGCTTGCTTTACGTAATAAGTAACATTGCTGAGAAAAATATGCTTTTATTCTGGCTAGAAAATTCAGATTTATAAAAATGTGATTTGCTTGTGTGCTTTACAAAATATTCGTCACCCCACTAACATTTTTCTCTAGTAGAAGCTCTGGTGATGGTTTTACCCTTGGACAAAGATTAGGATAATTAAAAACTCATGATCAAATGACCTCCAGTTAGTATAGTTCATTCTTTGCAGAAATACAACAGATGGTTCTGCCAATTAAAACATGTAGCTGAGCAGTTATAGGCTCTACGTGTCTGCAATGTGTTTCAGAGCTCTTCCAGGTATTTTAACGAAGCGAGCCTGCCTTTACCCAGGCAAGAAACAAATGCAATTCAATGAGCTTTGCATGACTGCATGAATACTTAAACACATAGGTGACATTATTTTTAATTAAAGAGGAAATGTATGGCTATCTGAAAAACATGACATATAATAAATTGTTTACTAACTGCGTGGTTAAATTAGATTAAAACAAGAAAACATTTTGTTTGCTTAGTTAATAAGTGATTATACTACGCAATATACACTGAGTGGCCAGATTATTATGACCACCCCATCAGTACTTCGTTGGGCCACGAGATGACTTTGTTGGGCCGCCTCGTGACTCCACTAGATGTTGAAAGGTGATGCGAGGAATCTGACACTGCACTGTTGCCCTTCTGTTGTCTTTTACCAGTCTTGCCACTCTCCATTCTGCCTTAACATTGACTGACGGCCACAATTCGCACGTTCAGACCCAGATTTTCATCTGACAGCCCAGTCTTTAAACACTCTAACAATGAGCCCCTCTTGAACATTTAACGAATTCTGCTGTTTTGCTGATACTCGCTCCATGGCTCGCGCCAACAATCATCCCACGTTCAAAGGCTGTTAAATCGCGTTGTTTACCCATATCTTCAGAAAAAAATAACTTCTACACGTCGTGGTAAACCACCTACTTCCCTATTTATAATGGTCTGGCCCTCTAGCAACTTCAGCGCAAAATTAAAGCTAATTGTAGCTAATTTGCCTACAAACGTCAGGTGGTCATAATAAACTGGCCACTCAGTGTATATTTACCTTAAAGGCCAAGTTCCTTTTTTTTTTTAAAGCATTTATATTGGATTTTATGTAACATAAAAAATAAGAAACATAAGAGATGGAGTAAAGGCACAGATGGGAAAGAATATATGATTTTTAGCCTGACCCATATTAATGTGTGGTGGTGTTTATGGGAAAACTATAATAAACAAATACACCATAGCATGATTTAGGTTTTAGTCATTGTCGATGATTTACCAAAGGAGTAGAAAATGTTCTCTCAGCAAACCAAATTTTTGCTCAATTTAGAAAGAAAGCTTGAGTTAAATTCAATCATCTAATCATGTACAAGGAAAAATCTTTACTTCACCCTTTAAGCTGAATGACATACAACAAAGCAAGCCTAAAGATCGCTAAAATGTACAAAACAACTGTAAGTTTTGCCTATTTCAGACACAGTAAATCTTTTTTTGTTAGAGTTTAGTATAAGGCAAACTCTATGTGGAGTTTAGTATATATAACAGCATATATATGACAATAATTTTAGTATATTATACTAAAATTAATATAATATAGTATAGTATAAGGCAAACTCTATATAGAGTTTAGTATATATGACAATAATGCATCACATTTAAGAATAATTTTAGTAAACAAAATCAAATAAATTAGACAGCCTAGTGACTTTGACTAGGTAGGTTTGACAAAAAAAGTTGTTATGGTGCAGGTAGCAGTAGAATGCGGTTTATACAATCAGGTCTAAGGTGATGGTGATATTTACTTACCAAACTACGTGGTCCACCTCTGTTACGTTATCTTTATAGTGTAAATCTGGTATATCAATATCAGAACTATGACTGCTGAAGTATCACAAACAGTGTCAGCCTCAAGATCCATAAACCTATTCTTGTCAACAATTTTTGTCATAATCATGTCATTGGCATTTGTGGTCACACCCCGGTCTTCAAGTGGTTAAATAACTAAGGATGAAGCTATCCTTTACTTATTCTGTATTCAGGAGTGGATAAGAGGTATTGTAAGCATAAAGAGGCAGTTATCTAATTATGTGGTACTAACTGTCTGCATTCATTATTAAATGTTTCAAAAGGAAGTTGCACAGTTGTTTGTACAACGCATTAGCAGGTTCCTGCATTCAAAAGCTGTCTTCTTTAAATGTGAGGATACAAGCATGCTGCAGGCTTACCTGATTGACTGCTGCAATAAGCAGCTCTCATGAAACAAAGTGGTAATTATAGTAAGAAATGCTTGCTATTTATCTGTAACGTTTTGCATGAATCCCCAGATAGCAGCAACATGAAACTAGATGCACTAATAAACTAGTACCATGCACTTCCTTTCCCCAACTCCTTGCTGCTTTAAGGCTTTAAGGCTGAAAGAGAGCCTTTAGCTAACTCCAACTGGAGTTCATGGACCTCAACTCTGGCAAAGTGTTTGTTACACCCCCACTGCCAGTGCTATAGTTAGGGACTCTGAATTATAGATAGGCCAGATTGTTGTCCCTTATATGCGGTTATAACACTGTTTGTTTCAGAAATTGTTACTGAGTTTGCTTTGTTATCGGCATATTGCCTTAAAACAAATTTTCAGTGCTTGTTCTGGTCTGAATAATGCATTTTGTAACACTACTGGTGTGTTGGTGAGTTGTTGAATCTAGTTAAGGGGGGGGGGGGTCACCACTGGTAGGAGCC
>NW_017307333.1:33780-43896 GCF_000935625.1 Nanorana parkeri
GTCACCACTGGTAGCAGCAAATAGAATAAAATAGCAGCTTCTAGTGCCATCAGAACCGATCTGGCAGAAACCAGTGGGACCTAGGTACACCCATCTAGTATGCGCAGAAGCCTGGCCAGGAGTGGTCTTCATGGAAGAATTGCGGCCAAAAAGCCATACCTCCAACGTGGAAACAAGACTAAGCAACTCAACTATTCATGAAAACATAGGTACTGGTGTGCAGAAAAATGGCAGCAGGTGCTCTGGACTGATGAGGCAAAATTTGGCTATATCAGGAGGCAGGTTTTTCCCTGAAGGGCTGGAGAGCGGTACAAAAATGTGTCTTCAGGCAACAGTGAAGCATGGTGGAGGCTCCTTGCAGGTCTGGGGCTGCATTTCTGCCAATGGAGTTGGAGATTTGGTCAGGATCAATGGTGTCCTCAAAGCTGAGCAATACAAGCATATACTTATCCATCATGCCATACCATCAGGGAGGTGTGTGATTGGCCCCAAATGTATTCTGCAGCAGGACAATGACCCCAAACATACAGTCAATGTCATTAAGAACTATCTTCAGCGTAAAGTCCTGGAAGTGACGGTTTGGCCACCCGCAAAGCCCTGATCTCAACATCATTGAGTCTGTCTAGGATTACATGAAGAGACAGAAGGATTTGAGGCAGCCTACATCCACAGAAGATCTAAGGTTAGTTCTCCAAGATGTTTGGAACAAGCTACCTGCTGAGTATCTTCAAAAACTGTGTGCAAGTGTACCTAGAAGAATTGATGCTGTTTTTAAGGCAAAGGGTGGTCTTACCAAATAGTGATTTGATTTGGATTTCTCTTCTGTTCATTTACTTTCCATATGGTTCTCCCTTTGTGTATGAAACTTTGTATATGACATACCTAACTAAAACTTCATATGGAGCTGCATTTACTAGGTGGCAGGAATGAGTCACTGTTCTGGTTAATTTGTCTTTGTGTATAATGTAAGCTACTCATCTCCTCAAATAGCAAAGCAGTAAACGTTAGTCTGTTAAACATATGAAAAAGAGCCTAGAGTTTCCCAGATAGTTTTATATAATCAATATGATATATTAATATGCATTTGTTAATATTTACCGGAACAAAATACAGTATATAAGTACTATGCGGCCTTTTATTTCATGCAAGTAACTTTAAGGGGCATGTTTATAAAGCAGTGAATGTGACATTCAGCTAATAATTTCTGCAGGTGAATTTTTCAGGTACACCAGAGAACATTTGGTGAAAGTCAGATTCACTGCTTTATAAATAGACTCTTAAACGTAACTTTGGAAGAAAAAAAAACAATCAGCATATCTAGGGATGCAATACATAGCCAAAGCTTAGTTACCTAAGTCCTGCAATGTAAATGATCCTACGAATAAGAGTCATGGGTGGGTGGCAATGTTGAAATACGGCCGTTGAATATTTCTCTAGAGTTGTTACCCTTCCAGAGTAACCCAGGTGTATCATAACTAGATGTCCCTATGTAGCAGCCAAGTGCCGTTGATGTTTTCACCCATCCATCACTGGGGGTCTAAGATTCTGTGGCTTTCTATATGTGAGTGGAAGAGGATGTGCTGTTCCCACTAGTCTCCGCTCGCTAGGATCCCCTACCACAGTGAAGTCTAGTTCTTTGGTGCTACATTCTCTTTCTAATAATGTGTTACAGTATTGCTTCAGAAATACATTCTTTAGTTACTTCCAGGCATTCCATCTGCCTGTGTTTCCTACTGTATTATTCTGCAATGTGGAAAAAATTGATGCAGTTTTATGTTTGAGATTAATCAGATTTGACTTTGCTTAATGACAGATTAGGCAACTATTCATGCATTGTGATAGACAGCAGTGTAATTGTCCTTGTTTGAATGTTTTCGACTGATTGTCAAAATAGTTCATTATAACTTTGCCCTGTGTTATCTTGTTGCCTTGACAATTTAGTGTAATTCAGAATTCATGCTGATGTGACATTGTTCCCATGTCACAATGTCACCTTTAGCTGCCCATGCGTGACGACAAAGAGGAAACTGCACTGAAAAAACATCATATCTTTTTTAATGGAAATACAAATTATAACAGCTGGCAATAAGTGCCCTGGGATAAGAAAGCTTCCTGCCCTACAGTGCTGCTTTTTGTTACCTTTTATTATTCTAGTAATGATTATGGGAAAGATAAGGGACTATATTATTAAAACATTTGCTGCAAGCTAAATTTTCTATGGAAGAAGTCACATTCAATTAATTTATCCAAATTTTAGCGATTGTTTGTCAATTTCTTGTGTTTATATAAGGATATAACTTAATATTTTGAGCAAGGGATAATTAGACGAGTTTCTAAAAGATGAATTAAATTGTAGCACAAACAATACCAGTGTAATCCATAATGCAGATATGTGGAAGCTGAACATCAGGTCTGTGTCTGCACTGCAGGACGACTCAAGAACTGCTTGTTATTTTCCCAGTGCTAAGCCTCAGATGTAGTTCCTTCTGCAATAATAACATATTTTACAAGTAGCAGAAGAACCAGCTAGAGAGGGACACTATTGGAACACTGAGACACTGCCCAGCTTTCTAGGTTCTAAACAAAAGTTAAACAGACAATGTTAATATAAAATCGGAGCAATAAGGCATCATACCGTGTTTCTCCGAAAATAAGACCTACCCCGAAAGTAAGACCTAGCACTATCTTTCAAGATTCCTGTAATATAAGATCTACCCCAAAAATAAGACCTAGTTTGGTGGTAGCATGTGAGAGGGAACTTGAAGAGCAGGAGAGATGGTATCAACTTGCAGGGACATACTGTATTAAGGGGATGACACGGGACTCCTCCGGCCAGCGCAGTGACAGGGAGCACTCCAGTACCATACTTCACCAACTGCTGTCCCCCTGAAGGCTCTGCTTAATGTAATGGTACTGTACTGTAATGTGTACCGCTGTCCACTGTCTGATGTCCCCACTGCTGCACCGCTGGTACCACTGTCCCTGTTGGCAAAGAAAGCCGGTGCTGTAGAAAGCAAGACTGCGGCGGCGGAGGGAGCAGAGCCGCATTAGCCGATACTTCCTCTATAGCGCCAGTTACTGTGACAGGCAGAGTGATACCAGATGCACTCCGCCTGGGAAAGTGAAAGAAAGGGATCAGCATTACAGATACTGACCAGTAGTAAAAAAAAAAGAAAGAGCAACAGTATTATTCTAATTATTACCATACTATTAAGGTCAGTATATAAAACACAGTGGACATTCTGAAGTGAAAAAAAAAATAAGGCATCCCTGAAAATAAGACCTTGTGTGTTTTTTTTTTACCCCCAAAAAATATAAGACAGTATCTTATTTTCGGGGAAACACGGTAGTATTTATTTGTAGTTTCATATGCAAGAGTGCAATTACTGATCATGGGGCCCCATAGCAAATGTTTAATGCGGCCCCCTGGTGACCTTTCTCAATGGCACCTGGCAGTGTCAACTGTGACAGTTCTATCATTGATCTTAACATAAAGTATGCCTAAAACAGACACAAACAATATGATAGTCAGTAGACTACTAGGCCAGTCTAGCCAAGCTGAGGAAGGGGATGGGATTCCATCACCCTTTTGTGAATAGACCTTTAAATGAGGTGGTTTAGGAGTCAGAAAAAAAGAAAACAAAAAACAAAGAGTTGTAATAACAAGAATATTAACCATATAACAACACTGTATATGCCTTTATAATTGACACAAAGGGGTTGATTTACTAAAGGCAATTAAGCTTTTTATATTGGAGAATTTTCCCTTAGCTTAGTGAATGAGGTGAAGCTCTGCAGACCCCTATCATCCAATCATGTGCAATCATAAAATACTGTTGTTTTTTTCATTATCCTTGGTCAGTATTGGGTATTTTCACCACATTCACTGAGCTTAAGGAAAATTCTCTTGTAAAGTAAACAGGCTATTTCCCTTTAGTAAATCAACCCCAATTACACTATAACCCTAATATATAACATCAGCTGTCTTATCAGATGTTAGCTTTATAATTTTTTATAACAGCTTTAGAAAGACTACATTAAACATACAGGAAGCTGGGTATAGCGTGATTAGAATTGCACTAGAAAGTAGTCATTTGCGGCATGTTAATGCAATTTTTTTAATAGTTAATGGGGTTAAATTGATAAATGAAAATCGTAGGTGCAGGAGGGAACATTTTTTTTCAAAGCAATTTAGTTCTAACAGGGAAAGTGGTTTTGGTTACTCCATTCAATCCAAAACTGAATGTTAAAATCAAATGAAATTTCAAACTACATTTGTCACATCTCTGATAGCAGTATCGAATGTTCTGATAACGTTTGTACAAAAATCTGTGTATACTGCTCTACACAGATTTAATTTTAGTGGCTGGACAGTAGTAGAAGTGTTTTAGTGTTTTGAGGGCAATAAATCTACACAGCTATAACAGCTAAACAAATGATCCTTGCCACAGATCTAAAGTAAGGGGGATCTGCAACTGGCAATAATCCTTAAGATTTCTCATGTGCAACTGACTTCAGCTCTCCTAGACTGCAGCCTTCAGTTTATTTTGCCTGAACAGTCTCCCTCCCACCCCAAGGCCCCAAAGCAGCCGTTACGCGACTGTCTATAGGTCAATACACTAGGCTAAAAAAGTACTTCAAATGTATAGAAAATAATGCAACAAGTCAAGTGTGAACAAAGCATTATGAATGGTAAAATAAACAAAACAAAGTGGTATTTAGGGCCTATAAGAAAGTTAATAAAAACCAGGGTAAAAATATGGATTGTTATAAAATAAGGTGACCCTAGACAGTTAGTAACTCTTCAGTACAGTTACTCACAACAACCAGTTACAATTTATCTTGCTTTGGTCTGTATTCAGTGAATTATATTTTGGTCTGCACTTAAAGGACAACTTAACATTCATTATAAAAATTATTATTCCTACATAACTAGAAGTTATGTACAGGGGATCGCTTACATGTACATTAATTTCTGCTATATGTATTCAAATCCTCCCCCCACCACCCACCTGTTCCACAAACTGCTGTGTGGTCAGATAGCTCTGGGCTCCCTGGGCCCCATAGCAGTTGTATCACATGCTACAGCTAAAGTTGTACACAAGCTATTTACAAACCAGTTTGAAAAAAAAGGTGAAACAATCTTAAAATAATTCAGAAAATAAAAATAAGTGTGTAAATCTGTTAAAAAACCCCCTTCTTAAATGCCTTTTCCTCTACAAAACTGGAAACCTTAGGAACTACAACTGAATAATTAACAGCTTGTTATGGAATAGGGCTTTCAGAATAGTGTGGTTACTGTGCCAAAAAGAAGAAACATTTGATTTATTAAAACTGAAGAAAAGAAAATGAGATTAAAAGGGGAAATTGTGCCAGTAGCAACCAGTCAAGGTTTACTTTTCATTTAATGAAAACAATAAACACAGATTCTGATTGCTTGCTGTGAGGCAGCAACTCCATGTTTGTTCTGACTTTTTTCTTCTGTTTTTTAAATAAGCAGCTCCATTGTGGCTTATATTGGCAGATATGATTTTACAAAGTGGAATGAGTGGCCAGATATATGCTGTGTATTTCTGGGTGATTTTGAGGCCACTTTTAATGAGTCATTTACAAAGTGTTATGGGCAGAAATTACTTTAAAAGACTGCTTTGGCTTCTTACACAAGCACCAGCATTATTTTCTTAACACTACAACTGACAGCCAGCAGAGTATGTCAACGGACATCTTGGAGCCACAGGACTGACTGGATAATTAATCAGCTGTGATCTCCAGCGGTTGTTTTGAACAGAACAACATCTGGATCTGTTATATAGAATCTCCATATGTTGAGAAACCCCCAAATAATGCAGCGATAGTAGATGGGTTGCAGAAGTCCCAGACCAGCGAAGTTGCAATTCTGGAATTTGCCAAAAGGGCACATATGTCTGGGGGGTCTATTCACGAAGCAGCCGAAGGATCTAGCCGTAGCTTTGGCCGATCCTTCGGCTAGCTTCGGCCCCAGGATCCCTTCGGTTCAGTACTGCTTTTGACAGCTGGGCGGAGCCAGCCGTGATCGTACGGCTGGCTCCGGGCACTTGCAGAGAGATCAGCGTCCCTGGTTACCAGATAACCATGGACACTGATCTCCAGACAGCAAACTCTCCTGGGCGCTCCAGGAGTCTCCCGCTCCCGGCCGCCAAGGAGAGAAACACTGTGTCAGAATAGAAAAAAAATAAATATTTTTTGACCATAGGAATGCATTGCTAGATTCCTATTGGCTATTTCAATTTGCAATAGCCAATAGTAAACTAGCATTGCACCCGCCCTCTGCTGCAGTTCTCCATCAGGTCCATCAGCAGAGGGCGGGTGCAATGCTAGTTTACTATTGGCTATTGCAAATTGAAAATTGACGGCAGCAGAACCGCCGGACAATAGAAAACTGTTGGGCGGAGCTAGCTGCCATTGCTAGCTCTGCACAATCATTTTCTATTTTTTTGTTTTACTTTTTAACTATTTTTCTGTTCTGCTCGGTCCCTTGTATGAGACGCCCGATCGCTTGTAATATCTGGTCGGGTGTGCGGGCCCCCCCCTCCGTCCCCGCTGCTGGTGATCCTGGGCTCCGCTGTTCCCGGTGTGAGCCCGGGACCAGCACAGCAGCTCTGCAGCCGGAGATCAAACGGAGCTCAGTACACGAGCTCCGTTTGATCTCCTTTCCTCTTCTGAATGCAGCCAGTGATGTGTATAACATGACTTTCTGCATTCAGTGTCACTCTACGGTACAGAAACCGGAGAGAAGCTGGTCTCGGCTTCATCAGCTTCTCTGGGGGTCCCTAGGTGACATTAGGGGTCTTAAGACCCCTGATGTCTCCATAAAGAGGGCCTGTCACTGCAAATTGGCTATCACATAGGGAGCTTGCTTGCTCCCTATGTGATAGCAATAATGTTCAGTGAAAAAAAAAGATTTAAAAAAATTTGTTAAAAAAAAATAAAAAAATAAATCGCATATCAAAGCAATAAAAAAATAAAATAAAGTCCCCCGCCCCCACACGCACACGCAAACATGCGTCAAGCCCGCCTACGTGCGAAAACGCCGATTACATCCATTGCGCCGCACATGTTACATATCGCCGCGAACGTCGGAATGAGAGCAATAATTCTAGGGTCATCAATCACTGATAACACTAAACTGATGAGTGGTAAAAGCTTTTAAAGCGTCAGCTATGGTCAATTTTGAGTATGGTAGTTTTTTGCGATTTAACGGGTGCACAAAATTTTAAAGCTTGACATGTTTGGTGTCTATTTACCCGACGTGACCCGTATTTTATATTTTACCAAAAAAAATGTTTGGTACTTTTTTTATTATATAGTAAAGAAAAAAACCTGTAGTGGTGATTAAATACCAGCAAAAGACAGCTCTATCTGTCCCCGAAAAAGGGTATAAAATTAATTTCATTACAGCGTTGCATGACGGAATAAATGTCAGACAAAGTACTGCTGCGCTGAATACTGAAAAATGGCCTGGCCAGGAAGGAGGCATAAACACCACGGTCAACAAGTGGTTAAAGCCTACAGTAATTCCTTATGTGGTTCTCAGTACTATAGTAAGGTGGTTCTTGGATCACTAGCTTCTGCTCAATTGGTTTTGCTAAGTTTTGCCATTTAATTTTTTACATACCAAGTCTGCATGTTACCAAGTCTGTATGTTAGTCGAGCACTGGATTGAGAAAGCTTTGGAGACAGGAGAACTCGGGAAGACACTTGTCAGCAGAATAGATAATAAGATTAAGCTTTTGAACTGGTGGAGGAGAAAAGCAAGTGACAAACTGTATTGCTTTAGTAAGCCTTCATCCTGTACCATAAACTCTGCTGACTTTCAGTATTATTTTTAATAATGGTATCAGCACTAAGGGGTCTATTCACGAAACAGCCGGAGGATCTAGCCGTGGCTCCAGCCGATCCTTCGGCTAGCTTCGACCCCAGGAACCCTTCGGTTAAGCAGGACCGAAGGGCTGCTGTACGGGCTATTCACTATGAGCCGCACTGAAAGCCGAAGCTGGCCGAGCTTCTGACAGCTGGGCGGGGGCCAGCTGTGATCTTGTCAGAATAGAAAAAAAACAAAAACATTTTTGGCCATAGGAATGCATTGCTAGATTCCTATTGGCTATTTCAATTTGCAATAGCCAATAGCAAACTAGCATTGCACCCGCCCTCTGCTGCAGTTCTCCATCAGGTCCACAACTACTGATTGACAGCAGCAGAGGGCGGGAACAATAGCTACTTTGCTATTGGCTATTGCAATAGCCAATAGGAATCTGGCAATGCATTCCTATGGCCAACATTTTTATTTTTTTTTCTGTTCTGACACGGCTCCGTGTCAGAATAAAGAAAAAGCAGTGTTTCTCTCCTAGGCGGCCGAGAGCAGGAGACTCCCGGAGGGCCCGGGAGAGTTTTTCTTTTTTTTTGACGGCAGCAGAACCGCCTGCTGTTCGGCATCTATAAGAATAGACCGAACAGTCTGAAGTGAATAGCCGAACAGCGTTCGGCTCACTTCGCTTTAGGTCGGTCATTCACTCGGCTGCCTACGGCAGCTTAGTGAATAGACCCCTAAGTGTAACATCTAATTAAGGTTCAGGGGTTGCAAGTTAGAAAAAGTAATGAAAAATAAAAGTTTAGTACTGTGAGAAGATGGCAGGGATCCTTGGTGAAGTCCTTGAGTAAATATGTTCTTGAACATATTTGATCAATGAAGTCAGCCATCATCTCCAGCTGCTTTGTTGACGTTTAGCATCCAACTGAGGATGCGTAATTTGTAGCAGGAGTGCCATCAGACAGGGTTTAGTCAGTTTGTCATCCTTCATGGCGATTGACATTGGATCTACATTGCTGGACAATGTGATTTGCGTTGGTTTTTTATATCATGGGACATTGATGTACCCCATTCTTATTCATGGAAGTGGCCTGAATATCTAGGAGGCCCCTAATTCTATAGGATGTTTGGATGAGGTATTTTGTCTTCCCCAGAAAAATACCCGCCCAATGTTGAGGGCATGTGGCCTGATATGGTTTAGTGGGGAGGGCACTGGCTCAATGCCCCTCCCTTTGTTGGCTGGGGGGGGGCGTCTCAAGCAAAAAAAATTAAAAGGGTGCTTTATGGATTTTGCATGGGACCCTCAAAATGATGTGTCCACTGAATTAGGGTCTGCTGTGGATTTTAGGGGGCCCCCTTGATATGTTTTACAAACAGAACGAAGCCGACTGGGAAATTTCATTTAGCGGCCATTCTTTTTCTTTCTAAATGTCACTTTTGCAGAAGTACATGGTACAGGCGTGCCACAGGTTTAGGGCATCCCCCAAGCATGTTATTTAAAGTAATTGCGTATTTTCAATGTCACCCTCTAAGCCTTAATAAAAAGACCTGCTCCCCGCTGAATGGTATTATTTTTGCCTCGAGGCAAGTCCACCGTGGCAGTGCCCAGCTACCCCTGCCCTTTTTCTTTTATTAAAAATAAGTTGGACTTGGAAAAATTAAAACATTAACGTTTTTCCTCCCATAGATTTCAGAGGGCTTTGGGTGCTTTGTTTGGGGTTTGCAGATTTCTTGCTTGGTTCAGCGAACATCCAGGAAGCTGAAAGTACTTGGTTCGCTCATCAATAACTATGACACTGGCATACTTTCTTTGAGTTCAGAAGTAACTTTTTCACCTGTACTTTTTTGTCATTTAGCAGTTATACTGTTAATTGTCTGTCTGTTCCTGAAATTAATGCAGCAACTACGTGACATCGGAAATTGGTTACCTATCTCATGTTTGTTAAAAAAACACAAATATCAAAGTGCCAACTGACACACCTCTTTTGTAACTGACACTTGCTAATTGCCAGTCAACCTAATTTGACTCCCCTCTGTTACTGCATTTGCAATTCTGATTTAGTTACTTCCTTTTCCTGCATTGTTTTAGCATTTTCTTCACTCTGTATATATTTACCTGACTGGATTATATAATTTTCTAATTGAATGCTTTAATAGAAGTTTTATTTATTTAATATGCTTCATTTTTGTTTTAGTTTTTTTTCAAATAAGAATGTATATTACTATTTTAGCCAATGAGAATATATATATATATATATATATATCTTTTT
>NW_017307333.1:43925-47576 GCF_000935625.1 Nanorana parkeri
TATATATATATATATTCTCATTGGTTAAAATAGTAATATATAGTTTTATTTGAAAAAAAATCTACTCAACTTCAAATCTGATTACCATAATGCTGAGAATGTGAGCTTGTAATGTAATAAATCACTCCAAGTGGATGTTTTCCCTACATAAGTTGATTTTTTTTGTTTGTTTCATTTTTCTGTAATCCAGATGTAGTAGCTTGATGTACATATGCACTAGTAGAAAGAGACATATTAAAATGGGAAAAAAAGAACAAAAAAGCCTGGTTTTATGGTGGTAGGACAATAGGGTTCACTACTCCATCACCCCATGAACATACCAATCACAATGCCATTGACGTTAACTGAGACTGTGTTTCATATACCAAGATCCTACCAAGCCATCAATCCATAAAGAGGTGATGCATTTTGTTCTGGGATCGCTTATAAGAAAGCCTGTCTGTTTCCATTTACTGGATGTGTTGCCTTTGAACCCAACAGAACTGGAACTCATTATGGAATCCAACTATCTCTCTATCTAAATTCTGCCTATTAACTGTACATTTCAGTAGGTCAAATGCATCCCTGCAGTAGTTTGGTGTCAGAGGTACAGTATATACTGCATTGGGGTTAACCTGTAGGTTCTTCTACCCTGTGCAAGCAATTGTGTGGCAAGACATACTAACCCCAGACATGTTGTGAATGTCTGTGTTATGGTAGACACCTCTGACAGGTGACATGGGCTCACCCAAAGCACAGATTCTATTTGACAACATGGTCTTCACCAGTCAGCAATGGGGCAAGAGATAAGAGCAGGTCCTGGCAATCTGAGTTGATAACAGACAAATCAGGAACAATTGAAACCTGTGCACATGGTAGCTGTCAAGAAAACACAGCACCAACCACTAGAAAAGGAAGGCATTTAAATACCCTCCAAGTTTTTGAGCATATGCAATGTCAGGAACATTATAATGCACGCACGTCACCGTATGCTATCTCATGCATGCCAATACACACAGGCTCTCACACATGGGCAACATAAAAAAATATTTTAGTACATCTTTCCACTACATGCACATTTCCCTATGTTTTTGCCTCACTAACTTCCTGTAGTGAACTGACAATGCTGTCTCTGCTGTGCTGAAATCCCAAGAAGAATTATAAACCCTGTCTGAGTTCTCTCCTGATGGACTACAGAACACTTTTCCTTATGTTACGGAGATGAGCAGAGAAGGAGCTGTTCTGTAATAGTAGAAAGCAGGACTGAAGATTAATGAGCAGAGGGAGGATACAAAAAGTGTTATTAGAACTGCTAAACATAGAGGTTGAAAAGGTCTAGTGAGTTTCCAACTACAGGAGGAAATGATGGTGGTAAGAGGACATGAAAAGACTGTTGGATTGGGACATTTGTATGGACATTGGTTTAGAAGTTGTATGTTTATTTAATTGTTTGGGGAAAAGTTTATATATTATTGGGGTTACATTGTTATTTATTTATACATTTATAGATTGGTCATGTATATAAAAGTTATTATTTACACTGATTTTGGATATTCAGTGAGAGGATGTTGTATTAACTTCACTATAACTTTGGAATCATTTAACATTTATTTATAGATATAGCAGCTAAATATATATATATATATATACATATATATATATATATATACATATCTTTTGTACAAGTTATCAGTACCTGATATTGGCTTTGTAATAGCCTCCTGTAGTTTGAGATACATCAGCATTCCAACTGGGAGAGGAAAGGGCAGCTCTGTAATCAATCAGGACTGACTGCATTGCAAAGTGCTATGGATCTTACCAATGGATACTGATGATCGGGGAAGAGTATAGGGAAGAACTCATCAGTGAGCTGCTGCTCTGTCAACAGCCAATGATAGTCGTGATCAAATTGTATGGATTGACTGTGGTGGAAAATGTGAATACCCAGGACTCTGTCTCGTTTCTAGCAGGAAGGTCTGCGTTAGGAAACTGTCTAGTTGATACATATTTTAAATGTGTGTTTAGCCATTTGCTTACTTATACTTCATGTGGTGTATTACACAGTGTATACGTGGTTAGATTGTTTTAACTTATATTATGCATTGACTTTCATTGTATTGGTTGCTTAAAGTGACCTTTACCCATATCTTTAAAATAACAACCACACCTTTAGAAATGTTTAGTAATGACAATCTACAAACACATACTTCTAGATAATTGCAGGTTTTGTATTCTTTGCATACCTTATTTCTCTTTTCTTCCCTAGTTTTCCAACAGTGGCCATGTTTACTGAGGGCAGATTACTAGCTCTCCTTTTACTTCCTGAAAATCTGGCACATGTGACTAGGACATGTGACCATGCACATCATCCCAGGGGAGGAAAATGCCTTTCCCTGAGATAAGATTTACCAGCAGTGCTCTGCTGATGTAACCTTCCCAGTGTGCATTGTTGTGACACACTGAAGTAATTTGCCCTTTGAAAGAAGGAAGTGAATGCTCTGCAAGTGTAAGTATTTCAATATCACAGCATTTTACACGTGACATGTCTATGTTACTATTAATCATCATACACACAGTAGAGGGATGCATTGGTAGAATTAGAATTAGATTTTTGAGTGTAAAGGCCCACTTTAACTAGGTAATGAAGTAATAATAGTACCCATGCTTTGCGTTGAAAATATAAGGGGAAACACTTTAAATAAATAATTCCTCCCTGTTCTGTAAAGGTGACTTCCTGAGCATTAACATTTTTTTCAGGACATTTTATTTTAGTGTTACACTACTGCTTGTTCTTATAAAGCTGGTATCAACTGGTTTAACATTTTATTGCATTTTAGCCAGAATCCAGTAGGGGGTACTCCTGCACCAGTGTTTTAACAAAGATATTCTAGCAATCATGCTATTTGTCTGTTGTGTGCATAAAGAAGAGTCATCTGAATAGGAGCAGATCCTGTTACCATGATGAATCAGACCTGTCACTCAGGCCATGGGCTTCATAGTGATATTGTTAGCACAAAGCCATCCACTCAGCGCTTTTTTGTAATATGCTCCACCTTTCCTGCTGATAAAAAGAAATAAAAAAGAGAAGTTTATCTTCCACACATGCCTTCATACACTGGTGCCTTCACACGTGTATGTGCCTTCAGCATTCCTATTGTCTCTGTGTTTGTGTCTCAGTTTCTTAATGACATCTATTAGTGTGTGAAGACAGTGATATCACTCCGCAGAGGCACAGGTTCGTCAATCATAGATGATAGCCTGAGAGCTCAGCTTCTATGTCATTTGTATTTCAGCTGATTTTTTTCCTATAATAAATGTGTGTTTTAATTGCAGAAAAGACAACAGGGCAGCATTTTGTTTTTTTTTATGTGTAGGCTATGTACAAGGTTATTGTGCTGTTTTTCAGGTTATATGCTTCTTTGTTGGTCCATTATTAGTAGGGTATATACAGCATATCATTAGGATATCTAGCACACAGCTGTTTTAATCTTGTTCTGGCTTAAAATGTGTAAGGCAAAAATGTAAATACTGGAATAATATCATTCAGCTAAGCGCCTATTGACCACCACGGAAAACTAACAAGCAAGAGGGTTTACATTAACCGAAACAAATAGGAAAATGTAGGCTTCATGGTGGCCTCCTATTCTTACAGCTACTGCTCCCTGTGATCCA
>NW_017307333.1:48063-67054 GCF_000935625.1 Nanorana parkeri
CATTTAGCTGTGTGTGTGTGTGTGTGTGTGTGTGTGTGTGTGTGTGTGATTTTAAGCTTGAGCTATTTAACACTTTAAACAAGAATGCTTGAATAGGCAGGTAAGCTCATGATAAGGAGCCTATAGTTCCAACTATTGGCTGAAAATGGAAATACTTGGTATTCATAGGCATTACTAATAAATTATATTATATTATATACAATGTATTATTATAATAAATAAGGGAAGAAAATAATACAAAACCACTATACATTAGCTTAGATGGAAATTGAATTTTCTGACATACAACCTCCCAGCATGAACTATTACTGTGTAAGCCTTTCAGAATAGTGGAAAAGGATTAGGCCACATACAGGTCTTAACTGCAAAGGTCCTGTCAAATAAAAAAAAAAAAGAAAGAAAATTAACTACAAGAAAGACTAACAATGAAATTGACAGGATGAAAAAGCAAGGTGTAATTTCATGAGGTGCTTGGGATTAGCCTAATGCTAATGCTTACTTAATTTTTGCAATAGTCTTATAGATATGACAGAGTGTGCTGAGTGACATTGCTAGCTGTAACACTGTGGACAGCATGCCCTGACATTCCCAGTTGGTATGTGCAAGTTGAATACAGTAAAATCTCCAATAACATCCAGATTCTGTATTGTTGGGTACCTGTGCTTTTTACTTGACTTACTGAAAAATTAGATGGGATGGTCAAAGCTGATTAGCTCACAGAATGGAAACATTTAGTTAGCATAGTTTGCCTGGACCCCAGAGGCTTAAATAATTTTGCACATTGGGAGCACTAGCATTGGAAAACATAACTAACAAGGTGGTCACTGCAAAAATACTTCCGTGTCCTGGATGCCATTCCAGAGTGTTGGCAAGTAAAGCTAGGCAAGGACAGCTGCATAGTTATAACAATTAACGCACCACAGGGAAGGTATTGCTATATCTGCCAAACATTTGGCATTCAGTCTGAACAGAAAGTGCTCCAAAGGAAAGAAGGTGAAACATATACAGAGGTAGCCTATTATGTGGAGAATCTCTTTATGTTTGTTAGCATTATTGAAGACCAAGTACAGTAAAGTAATGTCAAATATTTTGACCACATGTTGTCATCAAAAGGTTTAAAACCAGCTACAGATAAATTTGCAACCACGGTACCTCTTGGATTGCATCAGAGCTGGAAGCAGACTTAGGAATGATAAGTTAGCTGGCAAAATGTATTGAATATTTTGTGGATGTTTTATAACCACTTAAATAACTTTTAAAGGCAAACACTGAGACTTTCAGGGTATTTGACAAAATTAAGCAAGTGAAGGTGAAGCAAGTGATTACTGATTACTAATGCGGAAACATTAACATTTTTAAAATGCCACAAGAAGAAAATGTAGGTTCATGCCTGCAAACAGGGACTTGGTGTCATTTCGATACCTTATGCCTCTGAATAACTAATGAACACCATCATATATATATATATATATATCGGTTTTGGAAAGATTGAGTTTTGGAAAGTAGTGGGACATCCTTACTGATTATAGTTAGTAAATTAGCATGTGGATGTTGTGATTTTCATGTGGTGGTTTCAGAGGTTGAAGAATTTGTGAGAGAACTGAACAGGAACCAATGAACATCTATTTAAAATTTGGGACCATATTTAGTAACTGGATTTAGAATTTTTTAGAGAAAGGTAGTAAGTTGCTAACTAAAATTTTTTTTTAAACCTGTAAACTCCCTCCACACTGGCAGTCATCATCTACATGGTCAGAAGGATGCAGTTACGATCAGACAATTTTTATGTCTCAAGAGAAACTGCTCCAAGATGGGGGACTTTTATTATTATTTATTTATTAATGTATTTTCCCAAGATAGATTTAAAATACGAGTATATTCTCAAAGGAAATTCAGTCAGTGGTTTATAAGCTCTAGTGTTGTAGAACATAGAGATTTATTGAAAAAAGAGAGGTAGATTAACAGGAAGGAGATTTGAATTGTGACTTTCAACGCACAGTGGAGATAAATTAAAACATGTTAACATAGTAATTGGAACATTTTATTAGATCCACTAGATTCAAGGATAGAGAAGATTGTGGTATCATATCCAGCTTTGACAGCCAAGAGGGGACCAACCTACATGATGCTTTAGTGAAGAGTGAGTTTTAACCTGCAGTGGGTACAAAAGGTATGCAAATTAAGGTGTTGCCCAGTTTGTAGCTATGTGGAGGTTGGAAGTGAGTTTTTGAATTTTGATCATTTTAAGCAATATGCGGAATTCATAGTTTTATTATTTTTTGTACTGCTCGGGTGATCTACCAATTGATTTGTCCCTGCAATTTGAAATACATTGCAAAAACCCAGAGCAATATGATGATTTCATAGCATACAAGGGATAATGAAAAAAAACCCAGTGGCAGTACAATTTATGACACATCATAGTAATTCCTCAAAAGAGTTAAAGCCAAAAGGGAGACTTTTGGTGTACAAAATATATATAAAAAACTCACCCCAGTTATATGACGGGAGTAAGTCTTTTATATTTTTTGTAAACCAATACTAACTTCCAGACTCAGTAATGTGCAGTATTAAACATGTAGGGAGTAATAAAATGTCAGAGCTGAAGTAAAGAGAAAATATGCATGTATTGGCGAGAGAATAAGTGAATGCAAACCCAAGGAAGGCAAAAGAGGTAGGTAGGTAAGCCAAGAAAACCATGCCCCTATTAAAAGGAATATTGCTGCAGCACTTCGTTAAAAGTACATCTGCAGTTACAGTTTTCTCTTAGTTCCTCTGCAAAGTCCCACAAATACCTGTTGAGCCTGCCATTGAAGTCCACCTAATGCAGCTTTGTGTGATGGTTTGGCAAAAATATTTCACTGCTCCTGAATCAAGAGCAAGATGGCACTCTCATGTAGGCCGCCTTTGCTTGAACTACTGTGGAATGAAAAAAATATTGCACAGGCGTAACTATCAGCATTGACACTGTTAATTCATAAGGCTGTAGCTTGTCAATGGGCACTTGGCCACATCCAGCCCTGCCCACAGTTTTCTGGATTTACAATGTTGTTGAACACCCCCCCTACTGTGAACTGCAGTATCTGGAAGGAGAAGCATGCGTAACACAAATGAAGGAGGGTTTGGTAAGGTAAAGAAAGTTTTTATTTACTTTATGAGTCTTGAGCATCACATAATAACTGGATTTGGCACTTGTTCAGGCTGTCATACAGGAGCCTTTAGTTATACTTTTATAATCATTTTACTGTACACAAGTCAGTTAGTCTCGGTTATAATTTGAAAATGTATGTACGTGGTTATAATTTAAAAATCTACCTTGCAATTAAAATCCCCCATGGCCATCTTGACATCATGCTTTGCAATACACTTTAAATCCTGTTCTAGCTGTTTGGAAAACAAATCACCAGCAGCTTATTCCACCTGTTGGAGAATACTACACAAATACATAAAATGGTTTTATAAAATGTGAATTATTTCATTAAAAGTAATTAAAACTCAGTTCAGCTGGTTTATATGCATTCTAAGAGGGAAACCAGTGCCACATATACTAGCACACCTGTAAAAGAGAGTACCCTGTCTGATTCTCACCATTTTCATACTTCTATTCCTGCCTCTTGGTTTAGGCACCACATTTTTTGTACTTCTGTAATAACTGATTTTTAACAAATCTATATTTTTCTCATGTCTAAGCCCCAGTCTCTTGGGGAAGAGTGGTAATTCTGACAAGTCACTGGATGAGGCCATTGAGCAGGAGGGGGGTAGAGTTGCCACTCTCAGCACATGCAGGACATGGAGCAGCATCAAACTGATCAAATCATCTCTCTGGTTCCACATTTGAGTCTTTCAGGTATCCTATGAAGAAAGCCTGGCTGCTTGAAACCACCCTACTGGAGTTAGTGAACTTGTTTCTAATGGTGGTTAGGTATTGTGGTTAAGTACTTGCCACTCTGGTGCAGTACAAGCCACAAAGTTATGGAAGGAGGCAGACTCCACCTGCTAGAACAGGTCTGTATCTGGCATCATAGTTACATAGTATTTGAGGTTGAATAAAGACATTAGTCCATCAAGTCCAACCTATTAGGATCTCATTCTAGGAGTACCCGTACCCCTGTATATTACGGTCCCTTAAGAAATCGTCCAAAAGTTTCTTGAACAATTCCACATTATTTGCTGAAATCAAATCTGTAAAGCCAGCAATTTTGCCAAGCTGACATTGCTCTGGGCATGGTGGTGACTGGGTGACAATTATTTCTTCTTCCGATCCAGCAGCTGGGGAAGAAACACCTACCTGGTCAAGGATGCTGCCATAGATGGCTGGGTGGTGCATTGGTGGTCCTATGTGCAAGTATAAGTGTAATACATTGTTAATGTTGGTACACTCCCTAGGAGGTATGGGAGTGAAGATCACTCTCAGTTTCCTCACAATGGGTGTTGGCCATGTTTGCATGTATAATTGTATATAAATATCACTTTATTCCCAATGGAATGAGTGTGGGGTACCACATCCAATGTTAGAGACAACAGCACAGCATACAGATAGCAGACTTTTCAGGTACTCACATAAGCACACACAATGGATAGTATAAAAATATATATCTTCTTTATTGACACATAGAAAGCATGTATAAAATACATGAATATGAGATTTAGTGGTTCTAGCTCTAACATACACATATATTGTTATCACCCATAGCTATCCAACTCCGCTAACAGAAATAATATATGCCAAACCATCCTTCATGCATATACAACACACTTGACAAAAAAGAGAAACCAGAGTAGTCTTAGGATATGCTGTACCCTGTATATGGAAACTGACTGAGCTAGATGTTGATTGGCCGAGAAGCCGGCTTCCCAGACAACCAGCATCAAGCTGGCCAAACAGGATAGAGACGCCTTCCTAACCAATCAGGAAGCCCAGCGGCGGGTAATTAAATAGTTCTAAAAAAACCAAGGTGTTAACACACACAGCATATAATATAAAATAAACATACCCTCCCATCTCCCCTTATAGTCATGGCTACAAAGTCTTAAAACTTCAACTCCAAACTACCTGAAGATGGATATATATTTGCGCCATATCCATGATGTAAACATGATGCAGATGCTGGGTTAGATCATGCATTTTTGCCACCAGTGTCTCAAAAAGCATTAATAGCTTACAGATATTGCAAAGTACACAATTCCTTGTGCTGTCTCACTTGGCAATGATATTGCTTATTTATATGTAGAGATGAGGGTTTCCACTCAAGATATAACATGTATACTGTATAGTGCATTAGCTCCACCATTCACACATACAATATACATTTTCTTTTTGAACTGTGCAAGGTTCTTCCAGTTGCAGGACATTTGCATATAAGCATGTCCCAGGCATTGCATCCAAATTGTATGTGTCCTTTCAGAGAAGACTTCCTTATAAATCAATATACTGTATGTTTTGCTGTGTCAGTTATAAACAGGGCTCCCATATAAAGTTCTCTGGAATGAAGGCATGGCAGTCATATTATTGGGTATATATATATTGTGGTATTGCGTGGCAATTCCATGGTATAATGTGGCATCAAAGTCACCCAGGACTCCCAGCAAAAGGGGCTGAGCAGCTCCAGGAAAGTACTGTTACCAGGAAAGAGCTGGTTTTACAACTCATTCTGGGTTTCCTGGATTATAGTTGGGATCCTGGAGCTGGGAGATTTCTAAGAGAACTGGGAGGGAAGAAATCTCCATTCCTGGGTCCATTGTTTAGTAGTGGCCAGCACCTGATTGCACACCTGTGCGCTGCACTTATGGGAAGTGTGCGGGCTAGTGTTCTGGGCTCCTGCTGGGAAGAGGGATAGGTTGTGTCCAGGAGTCAGGCGGACTCCACCCAGAAGCCAGAGTGAAGCCAGGAGGCTGTGTATGTGTTGGAGGCACATGGAAGGCAGCCAAGGAGGCTTGGAGAGCCTGTGACACACAAGGGTTGTGGAGGAGTAGCATGAGAGGTGTGTAAGGCTGCTAAAGGGTAAAGCATACTTCTAAGGAGTGAAAAACTTTAACAGTCCTAGGACACATCAGAGTATATGTGACAACCGTGAGTTGGTGAGACACTGTCATATTGCCTATTGCTAGAAAACAAGCAAACCTTATGTTTGACACTGAAGAAAGCTGTGTTTCTGTTACGTAAGAAATAAAAGACTGTCCTTTTTACGTTACCACGGCTTCAAGACTGGTTCCTAAGTGCTCGCCATTTGTGCTAACCTCCCCAACATCACTATATATATATACAGTATATATGGGATCCATCTGTTAGACAAACTTTCGTTATCACTAGAACAGCAGTCAGTCAACCCTAGTATCCGCCAGTTAGTGGCTTTCTACTTGTAGGTGAGTAAGAGATCACCCAAGGTGATACAGCATTCTTAGAAATGGATGCACAAATGTGGAAAATAAACCATCATCTCCTCCCAGCAAACACATAAGCCCCATATGGAATATGACATGTCCATCATGAAAGATGGATATAACACAACAATGTTAAGATTGAAATACTCATCATATTGTCAGTTGTTTTTTCTGCCCCCCCCCCCCCCAAAAAACTCCCCCCCCCCCCCCCAAAAAAAAGGTCCAGCTGCAGGTATGTTTTGCATCAAGAACAGAAACAACCTCAATGAATCACTGGCTACTTTCTTTCTGCCATTCAAAGAAAGCCTATTACTTGATGTAAAAACCTGATAATTTTTTTGTAAGTGAAATTAATCTAATTGGGGTGCTGCTGCTGGAGCCCAAGCTAATTATAAGAAAATCAATTCCACAGTCACGTATGCATTGTAAAAGTATGCTGTCCGTAAAAATTGTACCATCCCATAACACTATGTACAGCTTTAAGGCACCTCCCCAAACTTGTAATTTCAAGAATTTGTGTTGTTTTCCATGCCACCCTTTAAGCTGCGTGAAAGGGACCCTCTCTATGTTGTAGAGTATTTTTTTAAATGTTTGGATTAGTACATCCTTCATTGCAGTGCCCAACTTCCCGTGCCTTTTTTTCTTACAATAGCTTGCCTATTCACCCATGTGCAAATAGAGTACAATTTGTGCCAGATTTGATTCTCCAAATCTGGACTGAACCCCAGAAGATGTCTCATTAATCTTGAATTAATTTTGATACAAATCTTCTTTCTTGGATGTATTATTTAGAAAAGTCCAAATGTGCATTATCATATATAGCTCCGTAAACAGCCCACAATTCGACAGCTCACAATATAATGACTCTCCATTCACTAAGTCAAGCGAAAATCCACTTACAAAGTGCAAATTCCCTTGCAAAGTAAATAGCATATGTGTCTTTAGTAAATCAACCCCAGTATGTCTGTTCTGCAAATAAAAATCTTTCAGCTATAGTTCCACTTTAACATTACTTGATGTTCCCTATAAAACACCAAATCTTCCTTTTTAAATTCAGGTCCCCTTTAGCCACCTCAGGACCAGGGCATGTTTTATTCATTTTTCCCGCACATGTTAAAATTAGAATTTTTGGCTAAAAAATTACTTTAAACGCCCAAACAATTATATATTTGTGCAAATGTTAATTAATTCAATATATTTAGGAGAAAATACACTAAAATGAATTTTAATGCACACAAACACAATATAATACCCTTTTAAAAAAAAATATATAATATGACGCCACATCAAGTAAACAGATCCCAAACATGTCAGGCCTTAAAATTGCACATGCCCGTGCAAAAACGTATTGGTTCTCAAAATTGGCTATAGGCGATGCTTTAACCAGTTGACATCTGGGGTGTTAAACCCCCTTCCCATCCAGGCCATTTTTCAGTATTCAGCGCTGCGGTACTTTGACTGACATTTATTCCGTCATGCAGCGCTGTACTGAAATGAATTTTATACCCTTTTTTGGGGACACATAGAGCTTTATTTTGGTGGTATTTATTCACCACTGGAGTTTTTATTTTTGAATATATTAAGGAAAAATTACAGAAAATTAAAAAAAAACAGTTTCCCCTATAATAAATTCTAAAACATTTATTATTACCCAATTTTTTGGTAAAATATAAAATATGGGGTCACGTTGGGTAGAGAGACACCAAACATGTCAAGCCTTAAAATTGCGCACGCGCGCGAAACCTCAAAAAACTACATTACCCAAAATTGGCCATAGGCGACGCATTAAAAGCTTTTACCGCTCATCAGTTTAGTGTTATCAGTGATTGATGGCCCTAAAATGATTGCTCTCACTGCGACGTTCGCTTCAATATGTAACATGTGTAGCGCAATTGTCATTTTTGCGCGCTGGCGCATGCAACGCATATTTACGTTTATATGTGCGTAAACGAAGAAAGTGATGTAATACACATCACTTCTGCATTCACACTACAGAGGGAGATCAGCAAGGAGCTGATCTCCCTCCCTCCTCCTACTGACGGCCTCCCGAGCCGGTCCCGGGCCGCAGATGGGCTAGCGGATCCCGGGATTAAAGGTGAGGGGTCAGGAGGGGGGAGATGGCAGCACTCGCAATCGGGGGGGGGCTCCCGAAATTCACGCCATACAACCGATCGGCGGCTATAGAGCCGCTGATCGGTTGTATGTGAAACAGCCGTTAACGGCTGTAGAAACGAGCGGGTCTTTCCTGCCCGTGCGCGCGCTAGGGGGCGCGCGCAAGCAGGAAAAAAAATGTCGTCTGTGTCGTCTGGAGACGGCAACCCGCTGATGCGAGTCTGCTGTCCGTACGTTTTTTCTTAACAGGCGGACGGCAAGAGGTTAAAAGCCTTTACTGCTCATCAGTTTAGAGTTACCAGTGAATTATGACCCTAGAATATCTGCTCTCACTCTGACATTCACAGCAATACCTAACATGTGTGGCCCAATTGCTGTTTACAAACCTTTTCTTGCCCTCAACACTCGTTTGCATTCACAGGCAGATGCTTTTTTTTATTATTTTTTTTAACACTTGAAAAAAATTTTTTTTCACTTAACTGTATTGCTATCACGGGGAGGGGACGACGACTAACAAGCTCCTATGTAATAACATTGGCAGGTAACAGTTTCTCTTTATGGAGACATCAGAGATCTATTAGACCACTAATATCTCCCCTTCCCTCCAATGCAGATGATCAAGCACAGGATTGTGCTTGATCGTCTGTTTACCCGGTATTTCAGCCGGGCTTTTGGCAGCTCGGAAGCAGGAACTGCTAAGAGCACACCTTCACAAGTGATCGGACTGTACAACCACCCAGATCACTTTTACTGTAAAGCCCTCTGGCTGCTCTAAAAATGTTACCAAGATAACAGCTGCAGCGATGATCTTGGTATATCCTCTTCCAGATCAGGATGTACATGTATGTCCTATGGTCCTGAAGTAGTTAAAGAAGAACTTTGCTATGTACCGTTTACATCTAAATAGGGAGCATATTAAATATGATGATCTCACATCTTTATACCTTTTATGTATTTATACCTTTTATTATCCCATATTGCATTTAAAGACTTGAAGGTGATAATCCAATTTTAACAGTACATATGTACATCAAGAGCAGTTCCATATTTTAGTCTGCTAGCTGTTTTAATATTTTGCAGCATCATGGGTGCATTAGTGGAGATCATCTGAACAGACATATGCAAACAAATTAAATTCAAGTACTTAAATGGAAAACCTTTTTAATAATAGTTTGATACATGCATTTTTATTTTGCAGGTGTGATTTTAATAAATGAACACTTACCACCTCATTACCAGACTACAGTAAAGAATTCTGTGCTGATGCAGAGAATGACTGATTATGCAGTTCATACTGCTGACAGGCAATTTACTGGCAAGACTACACTGGCAGAAGTAGGAAATCAGATGTCTCCAAAAAAGTTTTAAGTAACAAAGGTTTAAAGTAACCACTGTGAGTTCGGATGAAGACAGACAGTACAGATATCATGTAGCTTTATTTTGTAATGTGGAGAGATTAGTAATTGGTGATGGGATCATTTGAGTTTATAACTTTGGATATGTTGTGCATTGTGTTCTAGCCCTAAGATTTTTCAGGATTACTTCAGTGTTATTGTGGGTTTATGGAATTGGATAGGTTGAGAATTACAGTTAAGAGTTATACTGAATATGAGGATTAGGTCAAAGGGTCAATCCTGTCAAAACTGATGGTTTCAGTTTTTGTTAGATGCTGCAGCGTGAACCACAAGACAGTTGTTTAGGGGTAGATTAGGAGTTCAGGTTTAGTGCTAAAGTTAGGTTGAAATGAATACAAATCTTTTAAACTTTAGGAACTATAGATGTTTTTCTGAGTGGTAAATTATTTTCCAAGTGTTTCTCAAGCGCAAATGTTGTTGTCGTCTAAAGTTCCTAGCGCTAAAAATATTGTGCCTAACACATTCCCAGCTTTGATAGATGCACCATTGAGAAGAAATGCTGTATGTTTTGTGTGTTTTGGACTACAAACTAGTCATGATACACATACAGATTTATGATTTATCAATTGCAGAAATGTTATAGATCATTGAGGGACACAGGAATGTAGTAATTCTTAGATATTTGGATTATATGCTGGCACCTACAGGAGGTTTGTACGCTGGCATACAAAAAAAAAACCCATCGAAAATCAGCCACCTTCATAGGCATGCACACAGGGTTGATGATGAAGAAGGTAGTCCTCCTATGTTTGTATGCAGAAGATGATGGGGAAGGTAGTCCTCCTATGTGTTTATGCAGCAGCATGCAACAAGGGTTCTGGCAGCAGTGACCGGCAGGTCAGACAGAGGCAATTGTCTGGATGCTAAACAATGGCTAACACTGGCAGAACTACCAGGGTCACAGTGGTTGCATGTGCAACTGGGCCCTGGCAAGTATCAACCACTGCGGGAGGAAGCATTGGCCTTCTGCATGCTGAGAGCTATACTCCCAGGAGGAAAATTTCAGTGCTTCAGTGGTTACTGGGCCCAGAAAGGAACAAGAGGGTCCGGACCCAGTAACTGCCGACATTGCCTGCTGGGACTACAGCTACCACCATGCAGCAGGCGAATGCTCCGCAACTCCCTCCCTCAGTGGTTGATACTCATACCACTGTGTTCTACCCCCTGATTGTCAGCTCACTCCATATACCCTGAGAGAGGACAGGAAGAGGCCTGCCTCTGCTTGCCTTCTCCTCACCATAAATCTTCAAAATACCAGCATATGGGAGAACAGCTCCCACTGAACTTCCTTATTCACTTCAGCTGTAGGTCAGTGCTGTTGTCACATCTCCACCTCCTCCTGGTCAGTCACAAAGCAAATGGTGCAGGGCTTCATTTTGTGATTGACCAGGATGAGAGGGGAATAAAGATGCAACCTCAGTGATGTGGTCTATAAGACCTGCAGTGCTTCAGCTGGAGCAGGCATGGAAGTTCAGCGGGTTCTGGACTTCTACCCGCAGGTATATTGATGATTTATGGTGAGAAGGAAGATCTATTATGGACAAGGGTGTCCCTAGACTTCTGCCTGAGGTGGCTGGGATGGTGGGGGGCAGTCAAGCTGAATGGTGCACAATCAGTGGGGGGAGAAGGGGGATGCTGGTGGAGAGTGATGCCTCTTAGAGGTGTTTGCATCTCCCTGCCAGCTCTTAGCAACCTCGGTGCCTGGGAAGCTGTGAGGGAGTGTAGCTGTGGCTTCCCAGGCTTACTATCCAATCAGGAAGCCACAAGACTTTAAGAACGCTGCTTGAGCTGGTCTCTACACGGGAGCTATCTGGATTGGCCTATCCTCAGCAACAGCTTTGGAGGCCATGCTTTGACCTTGCTGTACTGGATTGAGCTGCCACAGAGTGCTCTTCAGGTCCAGAGCCAAGGCACAAGGCCTCACTTAGTAAGCAAAGCTAGATGGGTTTAAGCACTGGGAGCTGCTTTTCACTTTGTACCATTGGGTACCAGTTTTAACATTTCAATTTTCCACTGTTTGTGCCCAGCTACTGGATCATTCTGTCTGTCCATAGGGGTTATAAACATATTCTCCTGTGACAGTAAGCCAGACTGGGTCTGGTGCCTCTGTTTGTGTCAGGGCTGGAGTAACGGGCCAGGTGTGGAACCCCTTGGCAGGGACAAACAAAGTCCAAAAATCGCAGTACAAAAGGATAGTCCAATCGGGGAGTCAGGTCCAGTTCCGGGTCGTGGCAGGCAGCAGAAATCGTAGTCGAAGGGTCAAGCGAAAGGGTCGGTAGCCGGGAAGTCAAATCAAACAACGGGTTCACAGGAGGGAGCTGGGTGTTCACCATGAGGTAGAACACGCAATGAGTCAAGGCTCTGACCAGCTTTAAATAATCAGGGAACCCAGTACCGCCCCCTGGCTGTCAAGGCAACCAGGAAGCTTCCCCTGTCAGAGTCCAGTCACAAGGCTGAGGGCAAGTGGTGAAGGCTGAAGTCCTCCCCCAGCCTGAGTAGCACCCGTGGCATGGAATGGTGTGCGCGCGCACTATGCTTGCTCGTCCGCGCATGCGGCTTGCGTACCGCGCACCCGGCGCGCGACCTGCGCACGCGCACTGGCCACACCAGCGTCAGATGCCCTGCCGGGGGGAGGAGGAGGAGCTACCCGTGCCCGATGCGAACCTCACAAGGAACGGCCCCTCTGGGTCCCTGACAGTTTGTCATCTCTTATTTAGAAACCCAGCAGTTGGAAGTGACTGTTTTTGGGTGATTATAATCTGCAGCTGACTTGCAAAGCTACCAGTAGGTCAGTTTGTTAGAATACATCTACATTTTTCTTGATACAGTCTTATCTAATTTCATGCAATTTATAACTTTCAACTGCTTTAAAACTGCATGTCAATGCCAAATGCCATGTGACTATGGTGGAACACACAGTCCTAAAGTAACAAAATTATACAAAAGATAACATATAAAAAAGGAAACAACAATTGTATAATATATACTCTAGAACTGTTTTAAACTACGGCATATTGAATCATCGCGAGAGCTATGATAACATTTAGGCCATAGGGGATTACAAGGAGTAACTTTTCAAGATGTTCTGTAACTCTGGTATAGCAGTAGGTATTATTATTTCAGCAGACACAGATCCATAAAATGCATTGTTGAAGGGTTTTATTTGATGAAATTTTCATGTAATCTGGCCATGCAGTAGCTGGACAGACTGCAGACTCAGCAAGTAGCCTTGTAGCTCATATCAATATGCATACACTGGATACATTCATGACAAAGGAAAGGAGGTTCGGATCATTAGGAAGTCTGGTTTAGGCTAAGATTGACAGTGAGGATTATAGTGCATGCTATGGGGCTTATTTACCAAATCAATTTTTCTTTCACCTAGTCTATGTTCACTTGAAACATCCCATATGGCTTACAATATATAAATTTCCCCTGATTCTAATTAGATATTTAAAATGAAGCATGGGCTACAAGGAACATTACTCATTTAGTAAATCAAGCACCATACATTTCGTGTATGAGAATTGAAGTATATGGAAAACCCAGTCTTTAAGGCTTCCCTTTTCTAAGCTTAAACATATTATTGACATTTCAAAATTGATTTTCTATATTTTTAGGAATGCAATTTTCCTTTAAAAAAAATACATGCAGGTTTATTCACAAAAGGGTGAAGAGCTTGGAGAAGGCAGGAGAAGTGAACAATCTAGGCCAAAATAGCCGATTTGGAAAAATTCTCCAATTCAGCTCACTTTAGAGTTCAGCTAGTTGTCCTAGATTGTTCCCTTCTCCTCCCTTCTCCAAACTCTTCACCCTTTTGTGAATAGACCCCATAGTGACCATGCCATGAAGATCTTTGTTTAGCCATGTCCTGTTAGACAATGATCTGTTTAATTGTGTTTCTGCATTGACACCCTGTCACACGGGCTTTCGATGCAGACTACAAGTGGCCATTTCAACACACATTACTCAGGCATGGTTCACTGTCATCACTGTCAGAAATGCCATGCAGCTATCTTCAGAGTACATGAATGTATACAGGAAGTCACTAAAAAGAGGCTTCAGGTGATCAAACAAGTATTTTATACAAAATAAATAGAAATTAATTCCCAACTCACTTCTCACTCACTCACTATTTCAGACTTCCATGGTTCCACACTACTACATCATAAAGTGAAGAAACAACTTTATTTTACACATAGTCTAAAATCATACATTTATACACACAACAGCTTGGTGTTATTGCACAACATCTCCTTTCTTTTCCTATAGATGAATGGATTCATCTGATTGGATGAGGTACCTTAATCCACCATAAAGCTTATCAATTGATAAAAACAAATAGAAATTGTTATGATACACCAGCAGGAGGTTTAATTACTGGGTGTCTGAGATTATTACATAGACATAAATGCAAAACCGGTGCAACGGTGCAGCACAGTTGGTAGAATTTTTTACATTTTCTTATTATATATATAAAATTATCCCTTGCTTCTGCTACTCCCTGGAGGACCAGGCATTCAATGTCGTGCAGGTCAGTCCTGCAACAAAGAACTGAAGCAAATGGTAACCGCAATAATTCATTTATAACTAGCTTTTAAAGCAAGGCGCACATGAAAGGGCTTTACACAGTACAAACTAGGGATCGACCGATTATATCGGTAACGATAATCAGGGTCGCTATTCCAATAAATTACCGGTATTGGTAAAATGTACCAATATTCCTGATAATAAACACTGTACAAATTTCACACAGTGAAATTCGCACAGTGGGTGCCGCTATCTGGCCTAAATTCCTCAAGCTGGCCGCTGTCAGAATACAGAAATAAACAGCACATACCAGGGGAAGCAATGGCCAGCCTGCAATTGGCTATTTCAAATTGCAATAGCCAATATCAGGCTGGCTATTGCACCAACCCATTGCCTGCTGTCAATCGGCAGAGGAGCAGACCTGAATAGCTTACTTCTTCAGGTCTGCCCCTCTGCTGATTGACAGCAGGCAATGGGTGGGTTTAAAAGCCAGCCTGCTATTGGCTATTGCAATTTAAAATAGCCAATAGTAGGCTGGCTATTGAACTGCCCACTGCCTGCTGTTTACGTTCAACTGCCGGCTGCGGAATCCTGCCACCAGCAGATGAATGGGGGTCAGCCAATATCAGGCGCAGCTGAATGTAAACAGAATATTGGTACCTGATATCGGTAATCAGCCTTAAAGGTGGCCAATAATCGGTATTGGTTCCTAAAAATCGATATCGGTCGACCGCTAATACAAACACAAAAAGTTGGCATACCTGTACCCAATTTAAAGTGACACTAAACTAAGAAGTTAAACCTTAAATATGCATTCAAGTGCTCAAACTATTAACAAAAATGTATCGTATTTGTGTATCACTCAGCTGTAGATCCTCAAATCATCTCTGAATTCATGCTGACAATGTCCTTCCTTCTGGAGGGTGGCTACTTTTGTTCCTCATAGTCACCACGTGTGTTGTAAAGTAGCCATTACAAGGTCACTCGTGTCCTGAACTACAATCTTAAGGCCAGGTGCATGTTTGGCTGATCCGGGGAGTGCGCATTGGTGTGCGGTTGCACACAGCGTTTGCCGTGCAACCCCAATGATTATCGCTGAAAAAAGGTACATGTACCTTTTTTGTGACACGTACCGTTTTTTTCAGCCGCAATCATGCACTATTGCATGGGTGGACGCAGCGGGAAACCACGCGATCTGCCTGGCGTGACTGCGGTGATGTGCGATTCCATGCACAGTTGCCTCGTGGTCATGGATCGCCCAAGTGTGAACCTGGCCTCATAAAAATCAGTAAACTAAACGTGAGATTGTAGCCCATCACAGGAACGAGCTTGTAGTGGTGGCTACTTTACAAGACACACAGGGACCATGGGGAACAAAAGTAGCCACCCTCCAGAAAGAAGGACAGTGTCAGCATGAATTCAGAGATTATTTGAGGATCTACAGCAGAGGGATACACATACAAACTGCACTTTTGGTAATAGTTAGGGTACTTGAATGCATTTTTAAGATTTAACTCCTGAGTTTAGTGTCACTTTATCTATTGCTATATATGCTCTATGATGGAGGCTCTCATAGATTAGAGTTAGGACCACACTACACAGAGGGGCTTTGACGGACAGCGTGGCTTCCACATACGGTATTTTGCAAACGTTTTACAACTAAAACCTCTGTTTTTAATGCAAGTTGTAAGACAGTGCAAGGTTTCTTTTCAGGCTAGCTGGTACGTGTGTAAGTGTGCTGGGAAATTTTGTATTTGTCCTGTATCAAAGAATCTACATAGCAGCCAAAAAGAGGGTGAAATCAGCACTGGGAATAGTTGCAGGCACCATACGATTAGATAGGGCAATTTGAAGAGTGCATGTATGTTTACTCCCAGAATTTTTTAGGTATACATGTAACTTGAATGTGCAATTCAAAAAACATATTCTGTCATGGAGTTATATTCTGTCATTATAATTCCCAGCAAAAAAAAATGAAAAAAAAAGGCATTAGATAATTAACACCTTTGTAATAAACGTGGCAGAAGCTGTAGACAAATCCTGTAAATAAAATAGCTTGCACAAAGGGGAAGAGTAAACATAATAATTTGCATTTTGACTTGTACAAATGAACTCAAGGCACAGGTTGTCTCTGCCAAATATTTTAGGTCTGCCTTGGGATATGAGGTAGATCTGCCCAAAGCAGCCTGACTTATGAGGACTGCCACAGCCAGACAATGCGAGCATCCCTAAACATTTAGTAATATAAATCTGTTGTTCTGTTGTCGCCAGGAATTAACAAGCTTAGTCCCTACGAGAGGTGATAAGAATTCATTAATCTAATTAAATACTTCTTATTGCCAAAGTGACTTTGTAGAGAAGCTTTGCTGAAGGATAAGTGCAAAGTAAAATGAAGTCCCAGCAGAGAAACAAATGTTAGACTTGAGCAAGCAGCTACATGCTTCATTAAAGTCTAATTATCTATTGGTTCTAAGTAGCAGATAATATTAAATGAGTATCCAAGATAATTTAAAGAAATTGTTTACTAATTGCAAGTGAAGAGTGCCATGCCGCATTAGCACCTAGGGTACTGTAATTGCATGTATTTTACCTGTATCTGTTATTCTAGTCTTTGTCTGAGTTGTTTACCCTGTCTCTTTGTGAACATAGATTATTCACGCTTGTTGCACAGAGACTTCTACATGTTTTAGATCATTTATCTCAAGCCACTGTACATGCAGAAAAGATTTATTGGTCAAGAGCGCATGTAGCAATAAATATAACTTTGTCAGCTATCCGATACAAGGATCTCCAAGACTGAACTAATACCTGCTAATTTATAGGCACTTGTTACTCCTTACTTATTGGAACAAGTAGCCCTAAGAGAATGGAAGATGAATGATACAGTTTGGAACCTCTTATTAGAGAAACAATATAGTGATAGTATCATTTATAAAGAAGGTGATGCTAATCTTTTATATTGGTTAATTTGCTAAAGGAGTAGAGAATGTTCACTAAGAAAACTGAATGTTCTGTTTTCTTAATGAATGAAGTAACTATGTATTCAGCCTGAATACCTATCTGCAACATGGAAGGTGGCTACCTCTGTTCCCCATGGTCCCTGTGTGTGTTGTAAAGTACCCACCGCTCCAAGCTCACTCCCATGATGGACTACAATCTCAATACAAATTATTAAACTAAATATGAAATTGTAGATCATCACAGGAAAGAGCTTGGAGCGGTGGCGACTTCACAACACACACAGGGACCATCGGGAACAAAAGTAGCCACCCTCCAGAAGGAAGGACAGTGTCAGAACACATTCAGAGATTACTTAAGCATCTACAGCCGAACCGTGAGATGACATCATTGAATCAACACACATCTCTCCTGTCTACCAGTTGAATGCAGTTGGATAATGCAAAATGACAATGATCCAAAAGAAGAGCAAATAAATAATAGAGTGGATTAAAAAGGTCCACAAAATTCCACAGTTTAGAACACCCAAATGAGTGTCCTGACCTTAGTCCCATTAAAACACTGTGACAGAAATCAAATCAATTTCACACAGCTGTTTATTACAAACACCCTACAAAATTAGAATTGAAACAAACCTGAAAAAATATACATTTTCCCTAAAGATTATTGGATATTTCACACAAATACCCTTTGTCAAAGTACAAACTGAGTTGTAATTTGTGCTATGATTTAGAGGGGGGCAAGAACTATGAGAGTGGAATGTAATGCTAAAATATGAGGTAAAACTGCCTGTTAAAATAAACATTGAATTACTGCCTGATACTGGAGAAGTCATTGGAACATGCATTCACATGGACTTATAAATATGGGACTGTGTTGTTTGCATGTTCACTTTCAGGGTTCCACCCTGACTTAACTGGTTTGCAGCATTCTGGCTAGGCTGCTATTTTACCCACCTGTGATTCCTCTTTTGCCTGAGCAGACTCTGTAACGTGGCTCACTACTCCCAGGATCCCTCTTATGGCCAGACAGGAGAGCATCATCTGAGAGAGCCAGATGGGAGTTTCCTGTCTCTGAGTGATGATGTCACCCCACTCACTTTATAAACCACTCAGTCCAGTCTGACCTTGCGTGGTCATCCGGCTAGTGCATTCCTGCTGCTCTGAGTATTCTGATTCCGTATATGACACAATCCTGGCTGATGTTCTCTGGTTCCTGCTCCTGGCTTGTTCCTGACAATTCTGATTTCCGTGTTACTGACCTGGCTTGTACTACTACCCGATCCTGCTCCTCACCTTGGCTTGTTCCGGTTTATGATGTTTGGACCCTATTCTTAATAAATATTTTAACTAGCACTGTATGCTTGTCTGGTTTTCAATGTGCTCTAACATTTACACATTTACCAATACCATTAAGTTAAACAGCAAATGTCATTTTTTTTCTAAATTACAATGTTTACTCAATAAAGGAATCAGGCCATTAGTTGAAAACAAAACATTAAGTATATATAAATGTTCTTTAACCAGGACCTTAAACGTAGTGCATCGATTTAAAAAACTTTAACTTAAGTTTCTAAAACATATTTTCTATATCCT
>NW_017307333.1:67101-73866 GCF_000935625.1 Nanorana parkeri
GGAAGTTTGTAAGTGTCATTGAGTAAAACAGTGTAACAATGTATTGTTAACAAGTACCGTAGTCGGAACAAGTACAAGTACATGTACAGATACTTTTTCAGATCCACAACTGGACTAGAAAAAAATTAAAAAGCTAAGAGGCAGCTGTCATTTTTAAGGAGCATACGGAGCTCCTGGGATTTGTACATCCCCATTTTAATGCATTATTTTTTTCTTATAAATATATATAAGTGATGCACTGATACCATTTTTCCAAGTACAAGTACTAAAACTTGTCCAAATACTTACAGATACAAGTACTGATACCTTTGTGTTTATTGTCATGTGACAGTTTTTCTAAAACAATACAGACTAATAATTTCAGGACAGCGGTGGAACGCCAGAGCCAGGTCCCAGCTGCAACCACTGCAACTCTGGTAGTTCTCATGAAAATGGCAAGTATCGGCACTGGTATCTGGACATCCCTAATTGTTACACTGGTTTTGCTATTCTAGTCATATGTAGATCAAGGGTGTGACTCATGATCTGTAAAGGACATCAGTTAAAGAAACTGTACAAGTAAAAAACAAAAAAAAATTTATTCCATATTAACCCCTTATTAACTCTTAGTTAACTCTAACCAGCCCTTCCTCCACATTAGCCATTATTTTTCTTTACCATCAGTATTTAGTTCCCATTAATAGTTGTTTTTTTTGCATGTTTTTTTAAATTTAGTAATGCATTTAACAAATGTGCAAAAATTGAACAAAAAAAGCATTTTATTTCATTTGCAAATCACTTTGCCATGCTTTGTACCAGAAACATAATTTTAGTGTAATTTAAATGGAACAAATTATAGAATAAAATGCATACTTTTTATTTATAGTAGAACTAGGGATGCTCCGATACCACTTTTTTAAGACCGAGTACGAGTACCAATACTTTTTTCCAAACCATTCCAAGCTCACTCCCGTGATAGACTACAATCTCATGTTTAGTTTAATAATTTGTATTGGAATTATAGTCTATCACAGGAGCTTTGAGCAGTGGCTACTTTACAACACACACAGGGTCAATGGGGAACAAATGTAGCCACCCTCCAGAAGGAAGGACAGTAATAACAATGTTATCCCAGAATAAACAGGCCCATAGTAAAGACTGCTCTGATTTATAAGGGGTATAAAGGTACAAGAGCTGAAGTGGTTAATTTTTGCTGACATCCTAAACAAAAGAACAGATACAATATTGTTCACGTAATCTCCTCAACAGAGATATTCATAAATGCTGATTTAGCTTAGGCTTAGTTGGAGGGAACTGGAATATTTGTTTTGAAGGGATGTAATTTTCCAAATTTAGTAGTGTCAGTGTATCCAAATATCATATTACTGAAAAAAAACTGTATTTATATTTCTGTCTTTATATACAAATAACAGGTGTTTGGATTCTCTGCAAGACTCTGGCAAATATTTCTGTTTAAATCTCCGTAGCAATTTTGTCAGGTTTTATATTCACTTACTTTTTTAAAGTACTGTATATTTGTGATATTTACATAATTGTTATACAACAATGGTTTATGTTCATTGTTCAGAAATTGAAAAATAAATGTGTTATTTCTATTATTATATACGTTCAGATACTGTTTATATGTTCTGAAATGATCGGCTATATGTTCAGATTTCTATGTTAAGAATAATTTCTGCTGTGTCATATATCTGCAACAATAATTATGCTAACACTTAAAACATGCATGTTAAAAGTATTGATATCATTTTAAGAGTGAAATGATCACTTTCAATGCAACACTTATTAAACTGTAGGTCTGCTTATGCAAATTTGAATGATGGAAATACAGTAGATCCTTCTTGAAAACAGATGGTATTTGCAGGTCTCACTTCCAAAATCTTAAAAAATAATATTTTAGGATAGTGGGTAGAGCCATGCAAATAATTTATTTATGCCACTTTTGTAGATCTGCCCAACCAAAACCACTGCTACAGTATATCTGTATGTCTCTGAATGGGAAGATTGGCCACAAGGGTTTTTTTGGTTCCTTTACATTACCCCACCATAACGTGTCTAGTTGTTACAATGACTGAAATAAAGGAGCAGTTTTACACAATATAAAACTCTGATGTGATGTCAAGTCAACAGGGTGCACACACAAGCACTTTCCTGTGTGCCTTTAATACACAATATGTGTCCTTTATTTAAGGGTTAATTTAAATTAAATCACAGTGCATTATTCAAGTGCAGCCTTAAATCCCTGATTTTAAGCCCGAGATGCTCATAAATCAACAGCATAGCAAACAATAAACAGTCAAAGCCAGAGATCATTTTTCTTACCTGCCTGGATTCCATTATGTATGACTTTCTAAAGAGACACATGTGCCCTATTTAGCTGAATTTTGAGAGGAGATTTATTTTTGTCATTGGCTCTATCTCTACATATAAATCTTTTACTGCATACTTTTATCTTCTGACTTTGTTGCTAAATGCTAAAACTTTCAAGAAAAGAGTAAGGATGATACAATCCAATTAAATGCAATACACTGTTATTGGTGGAAATTACTAATTTACTGCTTTCTACAAATGTACTGATTATGTAAAATCACAACAACATACTCATGAGTGAGTGTAATATTCTCACATGAACAATGTTAGTTTAAGTGAATTGGTAGGCATTACAGTAAATCTGAAGTGACATTACTTACCAGAACTGCTGCTGACAGTACACAGCTGGTGCCTTCAGGGATTTGCACATCAGGTCATTTTTCCTCTTTAGTGACCCAGATGTCCCAAAACCTGGGCAATTTTGGTATACAAATCTCACACTAGCTTCCTAGATAAAGAGCATAGCCCCATCCCCTCCCACCTCCTAAGTCTTACTAGTGGCTAAGCGATGTGGCTGGTGGCCTCACTGACTAGTAATGCGGTTACACCATCAGAAACTACCAGCATGGAACAACAAGCTGTTATAGATGGCTCACATGTCAAAGGAAACAACTGAATTAAATATATCACCTATAATGCTAAAACTAATTACCCACAATCCATAAAAAAAATTAGTATTGTATTTACACTCAATCTATTGTAAATACTATAGATAAAGGAGCAGTCATTTATATGTACAGTGTTTTTTGCTAGTATTCATATGGGTGGCATGACCTTTAAAGGGTTAATGCAGTTCCGGCTTCATTAGTCAGGTTACCCCCAATCAAAGCTAAATATATAATATGTATATGTGCCACCCAACACACTCTCTCCTTTAGACACTTTGATCATCAGTCTTTGTGAAGCTACATGATGAGTACCAATAGGAAACCCACGCAGGCACAGGGAGACCATGCAAACTACTTGCAGATGGTGATCTAGCCAGGATTTGAATAGGGAACCTAAGGCAGAAGCGTTAACCACTGCACCACTGTGCTAGATATAGTTATATACCATCAATATTTATGATAATATTATCTTTAAAGGATAAATATGTCTATTAACCCCTTCCCAACCGATGATGGGATTATAATGTCACGACCGTTTCGTTTATTAACAACTGGTGATGGGATAATCTCGTCATGCGGTACAATGAGCACTGGTCCATGGAGGGGCTGTTGCTGGATCCCTCAGGGTCTGAGGCAGACCCTCAACAGCAGATTAGGGGGTAACAGCAGTATGATCACAGCGACAGCTGATCACTGTGATCACATGAGCCGTGACAGCCACAGAGTTGGCAGCAGCTCACTGTGTTGTGCAACAGCGAGCCGGCTGTGTGTTACAAACTGACACAAAGTCTTTCTGAGGAGAATACTGTATTCTACTCAGAGGTATTAAGCATCAAAGCCCCTGTAAATAAAAAATAACGCCGTAGTGCCCCTAGTTTAACAAAATTATATTTAAAAATAACAAAAAAAATTAACATTTTTAAAAATATTTAAAAAGGAAAAAAGTTTTAAAGTCAAAAAAGTTTTCAAAATACATTTCATAAAACATTTATAATAAAATATAGTGCCGAGGAGGCTATTAAAAATTGTGGACCAACATACTACATTCTAAAATTGTTCTAAACTAAAATTGTATTTCACTCCTTGCATTTTGTGACCTATAACTCCCCAAATAAACTGAAATCCCAGACATGTGATATATATATATAAATATGCTTATGTCACATCAAATTAAAGCCCATTTTGTCCTTTAAAAAAACGGTATATAATATGTGTAGGTGCAATTAATGAGGAAGATGAAAATTATGGTTAAACAAACATGTGGCAAAAAATAATTTAAGGGGTTAAAGTACTATATAACTACCAATACAAACATGACTATATATATTTATAAAATGTTATCTAGACTTTTGGTGTGTGTGTTTGTGGATTAAAAATAAAAGCTCCTTCATACCGCGAGGGAAGTTTCCCTCAATTGAGACATTCATAAAAACTGTGAAGTATCAGTCACATGAGACCGTCAATTACAGAAGAACACATAATACAATACAGGCCTGCAGTTTAAACAGAGTCGAGATGGCCTCCCTCAAATCTCAGCAGGATGATACGCCTATCATAATTAAGCCTGCTGACCAAGGGGGAGCCATCGTGATTATGGACTACAAAGCTTACAAAACAGGCATGCTTAAACTGTTATCTGACACATCCAGTTATATATCTATTAACAACATGATCCAGTGTTGTTTATACAACAAAAGCTGCCATCACTTGTTGATCCTACCTTGAGTCAGAGATGGATCTCTGCGGGAGTGGCAGAGTGGTTACGCAATAGACACCCCCATACACAGGTGATCTATGGATTGCCCAAAGTACATAAGGGATGTAATCCTCTTACCTACAGGCCAATTGTAGCCGGCACAGCATCTGCATTACAACCACTGGCCATGCTTCTGGATTACTTTCTCCAACCACTTGTCAGATCGTTACCATCATATACATGTGACACAGGGGACTTTATCAACAAATTGCGAAAGATCGATACAATCAATCAGGATTAGCTTCTTCTGACGATGGACATTTCCTCCCTCTACACGTGCATACCACCTGAATTAGGACTACAGGCTGTCAGTCACTTTCTAGCACAGAGGGTAACACCATCCATTCCAACAGAATTTATATTGGAAGGATTGAGGATGGTTCTTGAGAACAATTACTTCAGGTTTGAAAAACAATATTATTTACAGACTAAAGGTACTGCTATGGGCACTCTGCTGCCCCTTCCTATGCAAATTTCTTTGTTGGATATCTTGAGGAACTACCATATATGTTTATCCATCTGAATTTTTTTCTTATGTAAAGTTATGGTTTCAATTCATTGATGATGTGCTTGTGCTATGGACTGGATCATCAGATCCTATGCATAAGTTCATACAGTTTCTTAATTAAATGGTAGAGGGCATTGTCTTCAATCCAGAGGACTCACGTACTACCATTGCCTTCCTAGATATACTGGTTAACATTAATGATGAGCATATCAATACATCTCTTTACACTAAACCCACAGATCAAAACACATTATTGTCTTATCAAAGTGCACACCCCGATAGACTCAAGGATATGTTACCTACCTCCCAATTCATCAGGGTCATGCGATTACCCCCAACATGTCCTAGGCTAGAACACACACTAGAGATGGCAAGGAAGAGATTTTTCTCTCCACAACCTAGAAAAGAAAATCGCAATAACGCACTATCATTACTAAGTTCAACCCGCATTACCAACACAATAAACGTGTACTACAGAGCAATACTACCATTATAATGGCAGACAAAACTCTTATGCCTAGTGTCAAACAAACACCACAAGTAGTATACTCAAGAAACAAATCTATTAGAGATCACCTAGTACGCGCTGACCCATGTGACAAATATGATGCCCCAAAACATTCATTTTCAACTAGGAAGGGGTGTTACAAATGTTTTAATTGTAATATTTGCAATTCTTTGTCAACCGGTGATGCTTACTTTCTTCCTCACACTGGCAGGAAATACCCAATTCAGGGCTATTATACCTGCATCACAGAGTGCTGCCTTTACATTTTAAAATACGCATGCACTCTGATGTATGTTGGGAAAACCATTAATCTGTTCAAAAAACTTCACCAAAAACACAGAAGTGATATCAAACAAGCGATAGATCTCACACGACAGGTAAAAGAAACAGATCCCGATAAACCTGTGGCAATTTATTTTGCCCAATACCATCACCAAGTACATGAACTGAGGGCCACAGTAATAGAACATTTACCAAAACCACATAGATGGTGCAACCGCAACATAATCTCATTACATCGGGAGGCCTACTAGATTTTTACTCTTGACACGGTAAAGCCAAAAGGGCTGAACAACACGCTTTCACTATCAAGTTTTTTGACAGACTAGTACTCCTTGTTGGACATAATATATGCGATATAGGGATTCAGACATATCTGTTACATGCACTTGTACATGCATCATCCTAAATAGGCATTTAGACACATTCGTTATATGCATATTTATATAAGTACCATTACTATTTTTTCTTTTTAATTTTTGCTCTATTCTTTGTATATTGCTGTTTAATATGGACATTTTTGATCACACTGACTTCATATGAAGATTTTTCCCTCCGTATAGCAATGATGCTGCATTGTTTTATTTCTTTCTTTTTTAGTTAACTTCTACTTTTCTGATTTTTCCCGTCACTCTTTTTTTTGTTTAATTTCTCTGTTTCCTAATTTTTTTCTCCATCCTTCCTGGCCCTCCGTCACATCTTTTTCTGCCTTGTGTATATGTCAGTTGCCATGTGA
>NW_017307333.1:73955-74380 GCF_000935625.1 Nanorana parkeri
ACTGTCAATATGACAGTCCGTGAGCTGATCATCACCTGGCAACTGAAGACATTGTCTTTAGCTCAGGGCCCGACACATGCGTAGCCGGATCCCAGGGTGGGGACGTAGACTCGCAAAATCGCTCTAACCATGCTACCAGTTGCCATGGAAAGGAGATGATGCTCCTTCCGTCCTCATGGCGGTTCTGTTTTCTTTTCACCGCCTGTCAGTTTGCGGGCACCCTCCAAAAGCTCCTCTTCTGACAATCCGTCTCTTCTTTTATGAGGTAGGAAACTGGACACATTGATACGTATTTACATGTTTATTTTTTACATTACAATTTATGTTTTTTACATTTTGATCCATTGATTTAGCTGTTTTCACTTTCCAATGCTTTATTTTTGAATTATGGCGGGCTCTGATGTCATTATGATGTCACAGGGAGG